>NC_090223.1:5678199-5979658 GCF_024489055.1 Chanodichthys erythropterus
CCTGTTCTGATGACGCAGGAGCAGGCCCGGCGCCACAAGGGGGCAAAAGGGGGCATTGTCCCTTCAGATCTGATTTTTGCCCCCTCAGTTTCAATTTGTCCCCATTCACCCGATCGATTTTAACTTTTTTAACGTGTACGATAACACCGGTGTGACGAGAACGTTCAATATGCCACTGCTAAATTCAAACCTGCTTTCGCGCTGCTGGCGCTGAGCCAGAGATTGACGTTTATTATGTTTTATTATGTTTATTTGAGGTTTCAGACGTTTGAATGAGGTCTAGGCTATATATAAAAAAGACATTTATAGTTTGTTAAATGCAGATTCCATACAGTCATGGAAGCTGCGATAATCCTTTAAATTATAATTTAACGAAGTTGTTTATTCATATCAGATACACAAAGTTTGCTCTCATATCCCAGTTCACCAGCCACGTTTATTTCGGGAAAAATGGATGAATTTATGTAATGTAAATCCGACAGTTCCTCTGTTTTATCAACTAAGCTGGGCAGCGTTTCCCAAAAGCATCGTAAGCCTAAATTGATCGTAAAATCGATCGTACGAGTGATCTTAATATTAAGGTCTGTTTCCCAAAAGCATCGTAACTTAAGTAGCACTTGAAAATGATCGTAGATCTACCTTTATTCACCTTTATTCAAGTGCAATGTGTATAACAGCTAAGGTTTTGACTGTATTCCTCTTAAATACTCTTTGTCGTTTAATATGAAAAGAAAAGGGAAGAAAATAAAAATACACATGATGTCATAAATAGTGCTGATAAAACATGTCTGCAATAAAATTTTTGTCTAGAAATTAGCTAATGAAGTACATAATTTGTGCTACTGTCATCCTTAATATATACACTTTATATAGGCCTCTTAATATCTAAATTTGCATGTTTATGTTTTAAAATTTAGTTTATGGTTGAAAAAAAGTCAGTCACTTCAGAAATACTTGGAAAAGCTCTTAAGTATAGTATAGTATTTCATAGGGCCTTAGGCCTGGACATCAAAAACACTGAATCACAGTTTGATTGATTACACACACACACACACACACACACACACACAAATATATATATATATATATATATATATATATATATATATATATATATATATATATATATATATATATATATGCAGGACACTATAGTTAATTTATGTAAGTGAGAATAAAAAATAAAGTAAACTGTGACATATTATACCCAAAAAATGTTCATACAGTGGACCAGTAAAATTGATAAAAATTTGGAACCAAAAACTATTCAGACACTTTGACCTGACCACGTTTTGCTAAAGTGTTATTTGAGATCGTGTCATATTACCATTAAAAAACTATAGTGAATAATCTGATATAATGAATGAAATGTTCAAGGTGTCTGAATAAATTGTGGTTTGACTGTAGTCCTATATATATAATATATATAGCTTAAAGAAATCGTCTGAAAATTACGTTTTTGTTTAGCTCTACCTCCTCCAGAAGAACGTTAATTTAATCTTTTTGAAAGGTATCTAAAAAAAAAAATCTAAATTTGGCAACAAAACTTAATATTTTATTTCTTTATTCTGCATGTGACCATTCAGTTACAGAACTGAACGCGTCTGCTCAATTCAAAGTGGGCTGAAGGAGAGTCGCACCTCACCTTCGACTGACAAGATGATGGAGGAAAATTTGGTTTCAAAGATTTGGTGTTTCCTGAAACCATTTTTCCAACGGACATTCGCAAACAGCATCACAAACTTGAGTGGTTGGAAAGAAAGCTCTCGAGCTGTGGTTAGAAGCATAGTTTCCTGTTTTTATGACATGTGTGGACTTAATAAATCTTTATCTTGAGCAAAATAAGCAACCTGACATTAAGCACAATGTATATCTTTTATTTCGTATATATACAAATGTCATTTATATTTTTTTGTTTGTCAAGAGAGCTGAAGCACGTTTTAAAGAGTGCGCATGTGCGTACGTGCTCTAGTATACGTCAGAACAAGCATTTGATTCAGTCTGTTCTCTGCTCGAGAACGCGCTTCTGCAAATAAGCCGCTTCAGGTAAAGGTGGTTTCTGCGGTTTCATTCTTCTCTCTTCAGTTATTGTGGCGAAGGATCCGCTTAAGGTATGAAATATAATATCTACATTTAAATATAGTTTGGATCTGATTCTGAAGCGTTTTTTTATGATAAGCAGGTTAATAATATTACAACAGTATTCTTGAAGAAAAACACCATGTGGCTTCTCTTCCGCTAGAGGTTTGACAAAAAACTTCTACTACTCTTTATGAAATACTTAAAAAAGTGTCTTTAATGCATATAATAACCAATAATAGTTATAATAGTAAAACAACTACATATTAAATATATTTAATTTTTATCTAAACCTTTAAAAGTAGATGTTTTTCTTGCATTTAATGTGCTTTCTATGTATATGAAAATACTTTTGTAAATTTCTGTTGATATGGACACGTGTGTGTGTGTGTGTGTGTGTGTGTGTGTGTGTGTGTGTGTGTGTGTGTGTGTGTGTGTGTGTGTATACACTACCGTTCAAAAGTTTGGAACCACTAAGATTTTTAATGTTTTTATAAGATGTTTCATCTGCTCACCAAGGCTGCATTTATTTAATTAAAAATACAGTAAAACAGTAATATTGTGAAATATTATTACGGTTTAAAATAACTGTTTTCTGTTTGTATATATTTTATAAAGTAATTAATTCCTGTGATCAAAGCTGAATTTTCAGCATCATTACTCCAGTCTTCAGTGTCACATGATCCTTCAGAAATCATTCTAATATGATGATTTGATGCTCAAGAAACATTTAATGTGTACAATATTTTTTTTTTCAGGATTCTTTGATGAATAGAAAGTTCAAAAGAACAATGTTTATTTGAAATATAATCTTTTGTAACATTATTAATGTCTTTACTGTCACTTTTGATCGATTTAATGCATCCTTGCTGAATAAAAGTATTAATTTCTTTAAAAAATAAAAAAAAATAATAAAATAAAAATTCTTACTGTCCAAAATTCTGCCTCTGCGGAACAAAGAAGAGGGAACATATTTCAGTAGTGCTCTACTGGATCAGTCGAATATCATATTCAGTTTAAAGCATCATTGTCAGTTTATAAAGGTCTGAATGTTTTGGCTCCTCCATATATTTCTGATCTTCTTTCATGTTATGATAGTATATCCACAGACCTCTGATCATCCAATGACTGAAATAAGGTTTCTCAGTAAAATAATCTGCTACTTTACACAACTGTATCAACGTATGATGATCTTTTCTTAAAACTCATCTATTTATTATTGCATAGAAGTAGGCGCAGTGGTCAATTTTTTTGTGCATTGTTGATTTTGATTGTGTTTTGCCCTAATTTTAATTACGCTATTTGTTTAAACTCTATACATCACTTTGACCAACAGCTGTTGTTTTTAAATGGGCTTTATAAATAAATATGACTGACTGACAGATTAGTTATTTTGTGCACATTTAACTGGGATCCGTTTAAATTTGTACTTTACCAACCAACACAAATTTAGCGGCGTATTAAATTAAAGATAAAAAAAAAAATGCATATTAGTTTGTGTCTTGAGTCGAAGTTAGAAACCTCTCATGTGTTTTGTGAAGACAGTTATTCTACGTCTAAATAAAGCAATTTTTGTCAAGAAAAAGAGAGTCAGAAACCGCAATTGTGAGCTTATGACTAGTTTTATTAAATAACATTTTATTAAAACATGCAAAACCTTTTGTTGAGAGATGTGAATAAGTCTGGTATTGTATGTGAGTTTGATTGTGTGTGTGTGTGTGTGTGTGTGACCTGTAAACAATGAAAACTGAAAATGTACTGGGAATTTTCTGGCATGACATTGTCCAGTTGCCTAATTTTACGGAAATTATTAGTCACCAATTCGCCAAACCGTAACGAATTACTGTGAGATTTTGTTGGACTGGCCAAATACACAACGCGCGTCAATTACGGAGCCATTATGCATCTTTTTTTTTAAAATAATCTTGGAACAAAACCATTTTTTTTATTGTTTACATTTTTCAGTGACTTTTGGACTTGTAGGTACTGAACGCTAGATGAATTTATAAACATTGAGAAATAAAGTTGAGTGGCAAAATAACCTGCTGCGTGACTGGATTTAATAGGAGAAACTGTGAAAACGGAGTAAAAGAAACGAATTACACTAAAGGTTGGAATTGAAAGTGTTTCTTACAACTTGTCAAATAAACCTAATCCATGGATATCGACATGCAGCCAGGAATCGTGTTTCCTGACATTTATATGTGCCTGATTTTGACGGCGGGGAAATACATAAAGCAAATCTGCCTGTGAATATTTTATACAACTACAATATCGGTAGGTTTAAATCCGCGTAATCACTTATATCAATGTTATATCGTAATATTGTCCAGCCCTAAAACATATAGTTTTATAGTTTTTGTCAGTGTTTATTTAAAAAGACCCAATTCTATAAGATGGTAATTGATGAGTTGTCAACATAATATATAACAATACAATATATATACGGTATGATTTTACCTCAAAATCCAACAATTTGACACAAAATGATAACTGCAAAACATGTTTATCTGCTGGAGTCCAGCTGTTTCTGTGAATTGCAGTGATCCAATTGCTTCTTTTTTTCTGTAGCTTTCGGCGGTTTTTAAATATATAGGCTACCTCAGGTTCTGTGTCAAAGCTATTTGAACAGTCAATCACAAAGCTCTTTCCCGTTTTGGATGTGTTTAGTGTGTTTTTCGCGGCATTCACGCTGAAAACCAATATGCTGCCGCTCAGTCTTTGTGCCACTCAGTGGGCGTGACTGCAGTCGTAACGGTCGACGGTGACGTCACGTGCCCTCTATTATGTGACAGCTACAGGAAAACCACAGTTTGACAGTTTATTACGCATTCATATTTTTGCATTTGTCTCCTCCCTCTTTTTCATTATTTGACCAATCACAGTCTGTCGCCGGGTAAGATCCACAAGTAGATTCGGGAGGAGCCTATTAATTTAGTCCTGTCAATCATCCTTGCGAGAGTATTGCAGCACCGCCCCAGGTCTCACGGCATCCCTCCTCCTCCTCTTTCTCCTCCTCCTCCTCCTCTGTTCCTCTCAGTACCGCTGATCTCGAGCCGAGCCTCGGGTTCGAGTCTTCGAGAACAGCAGGTCAAGTTCGTTCAGCATTAGAGTGAATGAGAGGCGAGCTCGTGAGACAAAACCTGCTCGAGAACGCGCTTCTGCAGATCAGCCGCTTCAGGTGAAGGTGAGGTTTCTTTCTGCGGTTTCATTCTTCTCTCTTCCGTTATTGTGGCAAATGATCTGCTTAAGGTATGAAATATATTAGGCTATGTACATGTAAATATAGTTTGGCTCTGATTCTGAAACGTTTTTTTTATTTTATTATTTTTTTTTTATGATTAATAGGTTAATAATATTGTCCAACAGTATTCTTGAAAAAACAAAAAAACAAAAAAAAACACCATGTGGCTTATTCTCTTCCGCTAGAGGTTTATACCTCGAAATTTCTGTGCGCGGTTTGACAAAAACCTTCTACTTAAAAATACTTAAAAAGTATTATTTAAGTGTCTTAAATGCATATAATAAGCAATAATAATTATAATAATAAAACAACTACATATTAAATATGTTTAATTTTTATCTAAACCTTTATTTAAACCTTTAAAAGTAGATCTTTTTTTTCTGCAGACGTGTGTGTGTGTGCGTATATATATATATATATATATATATATATATATATATATATATATATATATATATATATATATATATATATATATATATATATAAGCTAATTGCACATTTTGATGTATTGATTTTCGTCTGGAGATGAGTTTACTCATGTGTTTCCTTCACGAGTAATATCATTAAAGCATGAACAGAAATACATGCGCTCATTCTTCAATCTTTTAACCCTCTATGGTATTGATACGCAATATGATATCAATGAGGAAAAAATTATTTGTGTTGTTTTTCCTGCTTAAAATTGGACACTTTAACAAAATCAATAAACATTTTCATAATTTTTTAATTTATTTAATTTTTATAAGTTTGTTGCCTTGAGGCAACATTGTACCACAATGGAAAAAAAAAATTAAACATTTGGCATTTTCATGTAGAAAAAGAAATATATTTATTGAAAACGTTAATTTCTTTAACTAGACACTCAAACAAACAAATTTATATAGTTTTTAATGTATTAAAAGTTTCATATTTAATAAAAAGTACAATTTTATATCCAGCTGTTGCCCTCAGGCAACATTGTACCATAGTGGAACACAAGTATTACCAAACCATCATATATTTATGTTATTATATCAAGTTATCATATCCATCTTCATCCTCATCTCCATCTTCTCTCTCATCCTCAGTCTCTTCCTGATGGATAGTCACTATGATTTAATCTTCCTCATCACAGTATGACCCCTCATTAACTCCTCATCCTCACCCTCATAAACTGGCTTTGCTACCTGTGTTTTATACCTCTTTAAAGTGCTATAGAAAATGTGCAGATCATAATATATGCAGATATGGTATGTGAATTAGTATTCTTATAAGTGCATTACAAAATCATGTGAAAATGCCAACATATTTAGATAATTTTAACTCTTTTCCTTACAAATATGATACATTTGTATTCAAACCTATTATGCCTGTATGGCCTTATGCAATTCCATTATGGTACAATGTTACGATGAGGCAACATACAGTTTTTTGTTATTTTCTCTAAAACATTTGATGAAATATAATGTAAAGTTCTTAAAAATACTTCTTTACTTGCCAGTGAAGGTAACTCATATTTTTTGTGGGTGATTAAATGGTTACAAACAAGTGAAAAAAGCACTTTTCAATGGAGAAAATATGGAGTCATTTGCACTTTTATTGATTAGTATTTGAGTTATTCTGTCCTGAGATACGTTTGATCAATCAATTGGTGGCTTATTTTATTAAAAACAAACTAAAATAGACCATGTTGCCTGGAGGCAACACCGTACCATAGAGGGTTAATGTACACTAAAAAAATGAAAAAAGTCTGGCAGCAAAGTTTGGATTCCGTTAAATTACAGCAAATATCAATTTCACAACATTGCATGCAAAAACTGTAAAAATACAGCCAATACAACCATTTACGGTCAAAATTAATTTAATTACAGTATATAACTATTGATAATTGCTCATTAAACTATGGAAAAACTGATAGTGTCAAATTACATAAAACAACTAACTTTCAGGTTAAACTGTAAATTTAAGGTTTCATAAAGTTATTTTATAATTATTTCTGTCTACAGTAATTTACTTTTAAAATATAGTTTTTTCCATGTACAATAACTCAATAACAAACGATTTATAAAAATGCAACAAGTTCGTTCATTCAAAAACAGACGTTTGTATATTTACAGTTTTAATTTTTATTTTACAGATCTCAGAACTTCTTTGACCAATCTCTAAATTAAGTACTAGCAATAAGGAAATTGCAATATTTACAGCCAATTTACGTTAAATTAACAAAACATAAGTAGCCTACAGAATTTAATAAAAGGAACACAGACACACACACACATATATATGTATATATATATATATATATATATATATATATATAATGTATATATATGTGTGTATATATATATATATATGTATATGTATATGTATATATGTGTGTATATAGCTGGAAAAGTGCACCTGGAAACCCCACTCTCGGCAGAAAGGTGTCAATCCTCCATTATCTCAGCCATATTGTCTGTGATCTTATAATTTGCAACCCACCACCATTTCTGCCACACTGTGAAAGAAGCACGTGGGAGGAGTGGAAGACACCATTTGCTTTAAAAATAGTTTCTGGCTTAACAGGGTAAACTTAAACAGATGTAATGCTGTTACAACAAAGCGAATTTGTGCAGGTCTAAAAATATTTATGATCCATATTGGTGATTTAAGAAATGTATAAAACCATGCAAATCATTTAGCTAGCTATTTTTTCCAAAATGGCTGCTATGGGTCAAAGTGAGCCAAATGCTGTGGAAAATTTGAGCCAGCATTTTAACTTACCCCACCATAAGGCACTGAAGTTAGATTAAATCTCTTAAGTATAAACTGGTACAGTTTCAATGTGATATTACACAACTGGTTAGTTTATCTTTTTTGTTTTTGAGTTTATTTGGTACTAACAGCAAATCCTTCTCTGAGAAGAACCAGAAGATGATTAATCATATTTATCTTTCCACTTGTATTCCCTAATGGATGAACATCTTCAACATCGCAGGCCAAGAGCCAAAAAATGTTATTAGTTTCAGTGACATTTATGCATTCATTCTAATTTTTTATTTAATTTTACTCATCAAACTCTGTTACAGCTTTGGTGTTCAACATTTTGATTCAGAAATGCAAACAACTAAATATATTGAAATTCCACCTTCATTTGGTTGGTTTTATGTTGTTTGAGCTTTAAGAAAGAAAATGTGACCATGTAAAAGGAAATTTGATTATTAATTTAGTTTTTAAAAGAGGTAAATTATCTTTCCAATGTCACATGGGTTTGATTCAGATTCAGTTTGATGGTCAGATGGTGCAATTTACCCACTGACTCAGATCAACTTACCCCTAACCTGGGGAAAATTGAGCCACATGAATGTTTTTATATTAAAAATTAAAATTTATTTTAATAAGAAGCCATATTTTTCAAACATTTGTTACAGATGCATTCTGATCATTTAAGCTTTTTTCCCCCCATAGAAAACCGTTATAAGAAAAGGCTTAACGTGGCTTAATGTACTAAGACAGTGATTTTTAACAGACCAAACTCACTAAATATCATGCTAATACAGATTAACTTTATTTTAATGATATTTAGTAAGTTTGGTCTGTTAAAATCACTGTCTTAGTACATTAAGCCACGTTAAGCCTTTTTTCACATTAAGCGTTTTAGAATGTCCCCAATATAGTGACATATTTCTTCCTTTTTGGTTACCTAAAATGTTTATGACAAGCAAGGCGGTGATGTGAATTTTCTCAAATCTAATGTTTGTGAATTATCTTTGGTTATATATTGTTCCTATTTAAAAAAAAATTTGTTCGCTTTTGTTCAGATATAAGAGGTACTAGAATTGTTCTCTGTGTTTAATGGATTTTAAGTTTAATTCTTTTTCTGTTATATCCTTAAATGTAAGGGGTTTACGTGATGCAGTAAAGAGGAAAGCTGTTTTTTTTTATTTTGTAAAAGCAGTGAGTCGGATATAATTCTTCTTCAGGAAACACACTCGTGTGAAATAGATGTAAAATTTTGGAAAAATACAATTTACTGTAGCCATGGCTCTAGTCATTCTGCAGGAGTTTCGATTTTGTTGCACAAGTTTAAAGGGCACATACTAGGAGTGATGTCTTCCGATGAAGGCAGATGGATTATTTTATCGCTTCAGCAGGATAACTCAATCTTCATTTGTAATGTTTACGGTTGTAATTCCCGATCCGCCAACAAGTCTTTCTTTTCTCAGATAACATCTAAATTGAAAGAAGTACTTACTAAGTACCCACCCAGCCAGCAATGACATGTGGGGCCCAGATGAGGGCTTCATGGGCGGCAAATGTGGGCCCCATTATGGGCTTGCACCCGGGATCCACATTGGGGCAAGCCGTGGAAGCCCAGACGTACTAAAAGTGGGACCTGTAAGGGTACTGCATGGGTCTTAATTGGGCAATTCATGCCAAACCCATTTGGGCCCCACCTGCCCAAAGGGGTTTAAAGTGGGCTTGCACCCAGGATCCACATGGGGGCCAGCCGTGGATGCCCAGATGGGTTTTAAGTGGGATCTGTAAGGGTCTTATGTGGGTCCTAACTGGGCAATTCATGCCAAACCCATTTGGGGCCCACCAGTCTGAAGGGGATTAAAGTGGGCTTGCACCCGGGATCCACATGGGGGCCAGCCGTGGATGCCCAGGTGGGTTTTAAGTGGGATCTGTAAGGGTCTTATGTGGGTCTTAACCGGGCAATTCATGACAGACCCATTTGGGCCCCACCTGCCCAAAGGGGTTTAAAGTGGGTTTGCACCCGGGATCCACATGGGGGCCAGCCATGGATGCCCAGGTGGGTTTTAAGTGGGATCTGTAAGGGTCTTATGTGGGTCTTAACCGGGCAATTTGTGTCAGACCCATTTGGGCCCCACCTGCCTAAAGGGGTTTAAAGTGGGTTTGCACCAGGATTCAACCGTGAATGCCCATATGGGCTTAAAGTGGGCTCTGTAAGGATCTTATGTTGGTCCTAACTGGGCAATTCATGCAAGGTAAGCCCAACCATTCATTTAAGGAAACAATCTAAGAAAAATTAAAAATGAAGAATGAATGTAAGTACAAGATAAATACAAGACACTTGATGCTTTGAACTGCAAGAAATATATTAAATTGAACAACAAAAATTATCTTTAAAAAACAATGTCACAACATACGGTAAACTAAAAAATATATTTTAAAAAAATCTCTGAAAAAAACCCCTCCAAAAATACAATACAAAATACACTCATTATATAATACATTGAACAACAAACATAATCTTTAACAATTAAAATTTTACAACGTACCGGTAAATAAATAAAAAATATATATATTTTTAAAAATGTCTGAAAAAAAGAAAACAAAACATCTCTCCAAAAAATACATCCAAAACAGTCATGGCGTTTGTGTTGTCGATGTTCTTTTTTACCCATAGATATATGAGTAATATCACACTCGTAGCCGTGCGATATGGCTGTATATCAGCACGCTGTGATTCGTCCGTAGGTAATCACTCACTGCGTGCTCATATACAGCCATATCGCACGGCTACGAGTGTGATATTGCGCTTATACAACAGTTCGACGGCACGACTTCGGTAAAGTTGGTTTTATACTTGCACATTCGGACTTATGATAAATTCAAACTTTCCAATAAATGTGCAATAAATTAACCCATACGGTAAAAACAAAATATTTTCTAATATATTTTTAAATATACAAAAAATGGCCAAAAAATATATTTGCTATAAATATATTTTCACATATAAATATATTTTCTAAAAATATATTTTTTGGCCATTTTTTGTATATTTTTAAAAAATATATTTTCAAATATATTTATATAAATATATTTTCCTAAAATGTATTTTTTGGCCATTTTTTGTATATTTTTTAAAAATATATTTTCAAAATATATTTTACAAAAGCATTTAAAAATATATTTTGCCCTACATATATTTCAACCCAAGAAAATACATTCACATGTCACATTTGAAAAACTTTTATTTGTTGTCTATAACACGTGAACATTTGAATAAAAATCAGCAAGGAACATACTTTACAATGTTCAAAAAATTAACTTTTTTGCTTTCAAGAAGTCTCAGTTTCCCCACGTCAAATCCTCAAAGCCTCTTTGGACACATTTGGAAATCTCTTCTTGACTGTGAGACAAAAATCAGTTATTTTTTTAACTTAATGTTTCTAGTAAATTTTCCTTTCACTAAGTATTAACTTACCGTATATATGGCTGCCATGGTTTCCTCATTAAAGGCACTTCTTCTCTGTCTCTACCACTGTACTCATACAAAAGACAAAACACAATTACTGAACATCAGTACAGGTACAGAGGGCATGCACTTTGTCCTCTAACTAGTTTTGGATTTCCTGATATTTTTGTTTACACTGGAACTAAAACAATTACAGGTATACTGGATTTTAAAGATATTTAATGGGCATATTTTTAGACAGGACAGTAAAGAAACTGATGATTGAGGAGAGGTCGAATTAGCCTTTCTTTACACTTCTGCATTGCATTTTCACTTTTACAAATGAAGGGATAGTGGAATATCACAAAGTCACTCAGTTAAGCTAACTTAACAAAGGGATACTTACCCTCATGCTGTTCCAGTTGATTATGACATTCTCTTTTTCTGTGGAATACAAACAGAGATATTTAGAAAAATAATCCATCTCTGTGTGTTCACGCAAGAAGGTCAAAAACCAAAGTGAACATGACGGTAATCCACATGACCTCAGTTGATTAATCAACTTCTTCTGAAGTGAAACAATAGGTGTGTTTTTGGAAAATACTGTTATGTTAAATTTGTTACATTACAGATTTGCCAACTGTCCAATATGGGCTCAAAGTCAACATGTTGTAATTTGTGATGTGTTTTAAAGCTTGAGGAATCATTTGGATGTACAGACTTTAAAATATTAGTATTTTTCTAACACACACCTAGTGTTTCACTTCAACTAGGGTCATGTTGACTATTTCATGTTTATTACTGTGAAGCTGTTTTGTATAAAGTGCCACAGAAATGAAGATGACTTGACTATGAACATTATCCTGTACCTGTGACTTGTGGTTCTCCAGCACAATCGTTGGGCTGGTGGGGCGGACAGCAAGTGGACACGAGTCTTGACCCGCACCTGTTCCAGACAGAAACAGATATTAACACAAGTGCAGAGAACATATCAATTCATAAATTACACAAATAAAATAATATAATTTGCTTAACAGTGCTTAATTTAAAAAAAAAAAAAAATCTACTTCTTAAAGTGTCTCATCATTCTCACCTTGTTGCTGTTGCACAAACCGTCTCTGCTTCTGCTACTGAAAATAAAAAGTAGATTTTTTTACAGTAATGAATGACACATGTAAACCTGTAAGTCGTGACAAATAAGCATCTTCCGTTACAAGCAACTTACTGAATCACTGGCTCAACTGGATAATCGAAAACAGCTTCATTCAGCAGAAAGTGAATAAAAATTATATTATAGTAAGGCTATATTAATAATGATAATAATAATAGTAGAAAAATTGAGCGTATGAAATGCCATTAATGCCAAACCAGCATATGCCTGAACTTTAATAACGAGAAAATAACGTGTGCCTAATTAACAAGTTTAGTAAAACATTAAATTTAGCCAAAAAAAAAAAAAACTTACGTTACAGGCCACTATCAGTGACAGGAGCATCATAGATCGACAACAGCAGGCAGCACGGTCTCCCAAACACTCTACAGCTGAAATTAAAAAAAAAATATTAAACATTTTTTGTGTGTAACGTTAGTTTTCACTAGTGTCCAAATTAAAAACAACTAACTTTAAAAAGGAAATCTGAAAATATCAAATGCGTCTCATGTGAGCAAATAAACAAACGGGGCATTAATTTGACAAATAAAGTAAAAAAAAAAAAAACCTTGACAATAAAACATTATACATTCAAAGTAGCAATGAACATTACATATGTGAAAAATGACGACTAAAAATAAAGTTATAACGTTAGCTCTTACCTTTTACTCCGAGAACTCCCGGTTGACTGACGACCGTTACAGTTCAAAATGACGCGCATGCGCAGTACTCCAAAAGTCCGTGAGCGCTGCTAGTGGTTTCCCATTCAAATTACGTCACAGTTAACATCGTACAGCTAGCGATTTTATTAATCTATTGTATTTGATGTAGATCTAAACGCTATATTACATTGACAATAAATTACAATTAAATAAATAAATAAATAAATAAATAAATGAATTAATTAATAAGTAATAGACTAAAACACACATTTGTGAGGTGCCATGATTACACAGATCTGTATTTTTTGGGAAGATATGTGAACAAAGTGTCAATGTGGAAAATATGTGTAAATTCATGTTTTTCTGTAAGTGTTTAAAATTCTTCAAACATAATGGATAGTTTTGTTCGCAAGGCTTTCTTCCACGCACATTTGCATTGTCGACTGTAAGATTGGAAATGTATTTTCTTGCGCCCTGAAATATATTTTTATATATAAATATATTTTTCCTGCCCCTGAAATACATGTTTAAATATATTTTAAGTATATGAAGGTTGAAACAAAATATATTTTCAGTTTCAAAAATATATTTCATTGAACTTCACTGTTTGCAACATATATTTACCATATATTTAAAATATATTTTGGCCAGATAAAATATATTTTTTTACCGTATGGGAATGTTTGCGAAATTTAAGCAGCGACATGATATTGACAACCAACAATTGTCAACTTACAACATTTTTCACAGCCGATCAAAATAGGCAAGTATTGTTTTAATGGCATATTTACTTGTGAATGTCCACTGAATGTCCAATGTAGTGTGATTAACAAGGCTATTGAATACGGATGTCTGAATGTGCGAATATAAAACCAACTTTACCCAAGTGACGGCATGAGTGTGTAAATAAATAAGAACAACAACGGAGTGTCTTTAAAACCCTCTTTTGTGCAGCACTACTTCCTTCCGCCACGGATTCATATCTCAAGTTGTCAGTTGGACCAAGCCTCCGTTACTAACTCTAAAACGTCACTTTAGAACTAGTAATGAAGGAACGTCGAGTCGCTTCATTGAAACACACTGAATTTTATACAGTATTAGACAGAGAGAGAGTAGGCTATTACCTGTCTGATATATTGCATTACATTCATTCTTCAAGTCGATGTCCATAATATTATATCCATTATAAAAGTCTGTTTGAATGTCCTCTGAGGAAAGCAATCTTTGTATAACACCACAGCGCTAAAAACAATTTCCTTTGCAAAAGTTCCTTTCAATTTAAAAGTCTCTTGTGCTTCACTGACTCATTCCTCCTGTAAAGTGTTGCTGCCATCTAATGGCGTATTAATGTAACTTTCACTCAATCCATATTACTTACTAATGGACATATTTATATAAAATAATATTTATTGAACAACAAATAAGCACAATTGTACAGTTCAGTCAAACAAAGCACTAGTTATTTACAAAAAAAAAACAAAAAAAAAAAAACATTTACGCTTGTATGTGGGTTTTACAAATATTTAACGAATGAAAAGGATTTTAAAGAGCTTGTGACAAAACCTCTTAACTCCATTGGATCCTCAAACTGTCAATCAAACCGCATTACATTAATCCGCCTCCCCTCGTGAATGAAGTGCGCACACAGTTTGGACATCTCCTCTATGCAATGCCAAGGTAAATAAAGATCTGATGTTTGAAAAAAAAAATTGTAAAGCGTTTTCTTTACTCAAAAAACCCTATGTTTATAAAGTTTAATGTTTTACGTATTTGAAGAGCGTAGAAGAGTCTTCTTCTGATATGTCCCGTCTAGTTGAAGCCAATATGCTAGCCTATATATAATGATGTAACATAACGTCGTTTATTATCAAATTTAACATAGCACAATTCGACTTGCTCTGGAACAAATAATAGATTAATAAAGACCAAAGATTGCCTGTTCTATGTACTCAAATTGAATAATGTCTCATGTTTAACCACTATAAGAACCAGCGGCAAATCCACGAAGCACTGGCCGAGATTAAGCTGTTCTCGGCATGTGGGTAACCAAACAGTTGATGGTCCCCAGTGATTTCCACATTATATATTTTTTCCTACTATGGAAATTAATGGGGACCAGCAACTGCTAGGTTACCCACATTCTTCAAAATAGTTTATTTTGTGTTCAACAGAAGAAACAAACTCATTCAGGTTTAAAACAACTTGAAAGTGAGTATGTGATGACAGGATTTTAATTTTTGGGTGAACTATCCCTTTAATGACAAGGGTCGCATGCTAACTATTAGGATGCTGTCACTTTAAGACCTGCACGCGTCCGATTTTCTCAACTCACTTCAGACATAACCAACTGTGTTTATGTAAACCTTTTGTGTATTTGACAGTATTATAGCGCAATCAGACGCGAAAGATGAAGTCCAGTAGTCAGGTGCTGTTTGACAGGCTTAAGTGTGTGTGCACGCTTCGGGTGTGTATGGGGTCAGAAAAAGCGCATCTCAGAACAGCACACGAATGACATGTTTAACTGGCAGGGCTTTAAAGCACATGCAAATAAAGAACTTTTGTGATTGCGAATAAGTGCAGTGTCCCGTGAGTAACTCTACCGCTGTGTTAACATGTGATGTGAATGTGTCGAGGTCGAGCTGTACGGATGGAGGCACCAGAACTGCAACTGATAGAATGTGCTTCAAAGGCAGATAGTGGAGACAAGTCAAACGACATTGGTGTTCGTCAAAAAACAGTAGGAAAGTTAATTCGGGATTTTTACACGGGTGATGATGATGAGAGAAAAACACTGACATTCTGAATTCAAACGGCAATAAAATCAATCGACTTGTCCCTGTAAATGTTGAAAACACCTTACGTTTTCATGAGAAACAATTACCATCCGAATGGGGCTTAACTCGTTATAAGAATAATAACTTGCTGCAGCTGCTATCTCACCTTCTTCAACGTGTAAAGCACGCAGATCGGCGACGGCGTCGGTGGGTGAAGATAATTGTGAGCTGCCGCTGCACGCGGGGTCTTCCACTGGCTCGGATGTTTTATGTGAACCGAAGTAGTTTTGGAATTTTTGCTGTAAGATTAGCATCCCTTTTCTCCCTTTCAAGCTTATTTTTCCTTTTTTTGCGCACCACTATCGCTTTTTTTTAAATCAATTTGAACCCCGGCGAGGCTGAACAAGCAATAAAGGCCAATTTCCCATTTTCTAGTCTACATGCGATAGCATAACGCAAAGAGGCGTTTCCCGATGTCATGGCGCGAATTGTAAAGTGATTTTGATTGTACGGTGATTTATCAGTACATTTTCCAATCATTTTTTCATGTTATTTTAATAGACACAAATCAACCACCTATGACTTGTCAATCTCATTTCCTCCAGCCAATCACGGGCCCCCTCTACCCGCGGGCCCTGGGGCTTCAGCCCCACCTAGCCCTTATGTTAATCCGGCCCTGTGAGTCACATATTTCAGGTCTAAACAACTACATTCTCGCCTAAAAACTATTAAAACTACAGTTTGTGGTACAACAATGACGGTCACTTCAAGCGGAGTGATACAAACGGTGAAAAGATAGGAGGAGTGCTGTTATCACTGAAATATCGCATGGCTATCAGCCAATCAGATTCGAGAACCAGACAGAACTGTTGTATAAATATATATAAGACCCATATATGTGTTCCCAGTTCAAACCCATGCCAACTTGGCCCATAAATATATCATGCAAGACCCATATATGTTTTCCCAGTTCAAACCCATGCCCACTTGACCCATAAATATGCCATTCAAGACCCATATATGTGTTCCAGTTCAAACCCATGCCCACTTGACCCATAAAAATTCTATGCAGGACCCATATGTGCATTCCCAGTTCAAACCCATGCCCACTTGGCCCATAAATATGTTATGCAAGACCCATATATGTGTTCCCAGTTCAAACCCATGCCCACTTGGCCCATAAATATGCCATTCAAGACCCATATATGTATTCCCAGTTCAAACCCATGCCCACTTGACCCATAAAAATTCTATGCAGGACCCATATGTGCATTCCCAGTTCAAACCCATGCCCACTTGGCCCATAAATATGTTATGCAAGACCCATATATGTGTTCCCAGTTCAAACCCATGCCCACTTGGCCCATAAATATGCCATTCAAGACCCATATATGTATTCCCAGTTCAAACCCATGCCCACTTGACCCATAAAAATTCTATGCAGGACCCATATGTGCATTCCCAGTTCAAACCCATGCCCACTTGGCCCATAAAAATTCTATGCAGGACCCATATGTGCATTCCCAGTTCAAACCCATGCCCACTTGGCCCATAAATATGCCATTCAAGACCCATATATGTGTTCCCAGATCAAACCCATGCCCACTTGGCCCATAAATATGCCATTCAAGACCCATATATGTGTTCCCAGTTCAAACCCATGCCCACTTGGCCCATAAATACGTCATGCAAGACCCATATATGTGTTCCCAGTTCAAACCCATGCCCACTTGGCCCATAAATATGTCATGCAAGACCCATATATGTGTTCCCTGTTCAAACCCATGCCCACTTGGCCCATAAAAATTCTATGCAGGACCCATATGTGCATTCCCAGTTCAAACCCATGCCCACTTGGCCCATAAATATGCCATGCAAGACCCATATATGTGTTCCCAGATCAAACCCATGCCCACTTGGCCCATGCCTGTCCCTTATGGGGCCCATGTAATCAGCTCATATGGGCTTCCTATGTGGGACTTGTACTACAAAACCTACATGGGACCCGCTGATTTCACCCAGCCAAAGCCCATGCCCACACAGTACCCATGGAACCCGTAGTTAACCCATCTGGGCCCCACGTGTCATTGCTGGCTGGGCAGACTCTTATTTGATTTTGGGTGGGGATTTTAATGAATGTGTGGATGATACCTTTGACAGATTTCCTCCCAGAAGCAACAATAGTCTTGCATTTTGAACATTTTATCATTATGCGCAGAATTTTCTCTTACAGATACATGGCGTTTTTTTCACCCCGAGATGCAGGAATTTACCTGGTCTAATAGTATCCAATTGAGAATTGACCTCTTCTTGATCTCTTCCTCAGCTCTTCAATTTGTTATAGATGTTTCTCACTCCTTTGCGCCCCTCTCAGATCATAAACAAATAAATCTAAAATTGTGTAGCAACACTGATAAAACCCCAAAGTTACGTGGTTATTGGAAATTTAATATTTCTCTCCTAAAAGATGCTTCTTTCAATGATGGTATTAAGACCTTGTTTTCGGATATATTTTCTAATAATTTTAGTGATGGTTATAAAGCGAAATGGGATTTTTTCTTTTTAAATATAAGGCTAGGCAGATCGCCATTAAAAGAAGTAAAGATTTAAAAGCCTCTAAAAAAAAAAAAAAAATAAAAATACATGAACTCCTAAATAAAATAAATGCTTTGCTGCAAAAAGCATTAACTCAGGAGGAAGAACTGCTTTTGAGAGAATTAAGTTTACAAATTAATGAAGCTTACTTGGATTTGGCTAGAGGGGTCTTTATTAGGTCAAAAGCCAAATGGCTAGAGGAAGGAGAGACTAATTCCAGTTAATTTTTTGCATTAGAGAAGAGGAATTGCAGGAGAAATTCATTGACCGCTCTAAATATTAATGGTGTTAAATGCACTGATTCTAACCTAATTTCTAATTTTATCACAGGCTTTTATGACAAACTTTACACTTCCGAATATAATATGGATAATTGTGAGACTTTTGTCGAAACAAATTAAAATTATATTCCTTCCATTGTTAATGACTTTAAAGACCTTTGTGAGTCTACTTTAACAATTGGGTAAATTAGATCAGCTCTTTTCTCTATGAAGAAAGGGAAATCCCCCGGTGTTGGCGGATTTTCTGTTAAATTTTATGTCCATTTTTGGGACTTGATAAAATCCCCTCTGCTTTGCATGTACGAAGAATGTGTTGCTCAGAAGGAAATGACTACATCAATGAAACAGGGTATAATTTCTCTTATTCCAAAACCTGAAAAAGATTCTCTCTTAATTGATAATTGGCGACCAGTTACACTCTTAACAGTTGATTATAAGATCTTGGATAGATTGAAACTTAAGCTTGATCAAATTATTGCGGAAACACAGTCAGGTTTTGTCAAAGCATATTAGCAATAATATAAGACTTGTTTTAGATTTACTGGATTATGCTGATTTTGTGCACTCTAAAGCCATTATTCTTTTCTTAGATTTTTACAAGGCCTTCGACACCATTGAACATGCATTTCTCCTGCAATTTCTCAAACTGTATAGTAAATATGCACACCTCCCAAAGATTTGCTATAAAGCGTGGTGTCAGACAGGGTTGCCCGATTTCACCCTTTCTATTTATTTTGGTTTCTGAGTTATTATCATTGAGTATTATGCACAATCAGAACTTAAAAGGTATCTCCATCTTTGATAAGGAAATCAAAATTTCGCAGCTGGCTGATGACACCACTCTTTTTTTTAAAGGATAAAAGTCAAATCTCTTGTGCCATTCAGATAGTTAAAAAGTTCTTGTATGCCTCTGGGTTAAAGTTAAATATGTCCAAATGTGAGATAATGTCTCTGCATGATTGCAACGACACGTTAATTGATGGTATTCCAGTCAAAGACACAATAAAGTATTTACCATATTGCCAGACAGCAACTCAATTTTTCTAATCGGATTAATAAAACCCAAAATATTTTTAATCTTTGGTTACAAAGAGATTTATCTCTCTATGGTAGGGTTCTTCTCTCTAAAGCAGAAGGTCTTTCTCGCTTCGTGTATCCTTCACTCTCTTTGTGACTGATGTTACTGCTAAAGGTGTCAATAAAATTTTCCTTGACTTTATATGGAAAAACAAGTCTCATAAATGTAAAAAAAGCAGTAATTTCCAATTGTAGAAGTGATGGGGGACTAGAAGTACTACATTTTCATAACATTATTAATGTGTTTAAAATAAACTGGCTTAAAAGATGTCTAATAAATCCAAATTCCTTATGGTTTTTTATTCCTAATTATATATTTAATAAAATTGGAGGCCTTCCTTTTATCTTAAAATGTAATTATATGTATAATAAACTCCTGATTAAACTATCTAATTTCCATCAGCAGGCTCGTCTTGCATGGAAATTGTGTTACATCCACAATTTTTCACCACACAAAACTTTTCTGTGGAATAATATGAATATAACTGTTAGAAACAAATCTCTCTTTTCCCCAATTGGTTTAATAGAGGTTTAGCTTATATCTTTTCTTTTATTTGTCCTATGAATGCTTTATGACTGTCCATGACTTCCATATTCCTTGTAAAGAATATAATATTAAAGCTATTCCCACAGGTCTAGTGCAACTGGTTAAGAGCCACATTTTGTACAACCAGAAAGATACAAAGGAGTCGATTTTGTTATTGGCATTAGCATTTATGACAAGAAATGCAACAATAAACACATCCAACAAATTTTTCAGAAAAGAGACCAAATTCGCCCTAGAGGCAGATCTCATTGGGCTGCCCTAATTGATAATATCAACTGGAGAAAAGCATGGTTGTTAGCCTATAAATATTTTACTATTTTACTTAAGAAGTCCACTTTAAAATACTGCATAAGATATACCCGGTTAATTCAACAATATCCAAATATGTTGATATTCCTAGTACTTGCTCATTTTGTGGTCATGAAGACGAAACATTAATACATTTATTCTATTCATGTGAACTGGTTCAAAAGTTTTGGTCTAACTTTAATTTGAAATATATTATTTGTTATTACACTGATTCTAACAAATCTAAAGAATATATTTTCAATTTTTTTATCTTGCTTGCCAAATTTTTCATCCATAAACAGAAATTTATGAGCTCACTTCCTACTCTCTCATATTTTTTGATCGAGGTAGACTTGCTGCTTAAATCTTTTAGGTTAACTAGTAATGCAAAATGTGATCGATTCCTAAAGCTATATATAAACAGTTTTTTTTTGTGATGGCTCTAATGGTCAAGTTTAATCAATTTTTTTTTTCCTTTAATTATTTATTTTAGTATTGTTTCCCCATAAAAGTATGGTACTTATCCCCTTATTTCTCCCTTTTTTGTCCTTTGTCCTTTATATGTCCACTTCATATGCATGTAAATGATTCTTAACACTTCCTTTAGATATTTGATTCTACATACAAATGTCTTTTATTTCTGAATTATGTTCTCCTGAAGGTGTTTGTATATTTGTATGATTCTTGAATAAAAAAAAGGTAATTCAAAAAAAAGATCATGTAGCTAAGTCAAGCCACAAAAAAAAAAAAAAAAAAAAAAAAAAAAAATTCATGATTCATGGGTTCAATTTATCATCGCTCTCTATCGGTGAACCATATATATATATATATATGGTTCACCGATAGAGAGCAATGATAAATTGAACCCATGAATCATGTAGATTCACTGAGAACTATTGATCAAGTGTCTATAGGGCTTTACCTGATCTCTGATCAGTTTTATACATTTGTAGATGTTTTAATTAGACATTAGAATAATTAAAATTAATAATGGTAGTTATATACTTGAGCTATGGAACAGAGAAACAAGCCCTGAAAATTGATAAAAGAACAGACACTGTATATTTAATCTTATTAGATGATTAGTTAATTGCATTTGATTGATTTTACTTTCAATAAAACTTTTGCAATAATGCATGGGTGTTTTTATGCATGTTTGGCCTGAGTTTTGTTGCATTTACACTGTTCTGACCACTAGGGGTCACCGTGGAGACGAGTGTCAGATTGATTCGAAGCCTCGACACATTACGACACATTTGCTTCAACTGCTTCAGTGTTTCACAAAGCCTCGATCTGTCCGTCACTACTTGACGCTAGAATTGTTTCAGAATCCACAAATGTGTGAGGTGATTCACAAATGCGCAGATAGCAATTCACAAATGTACAGGTGGTGATTCACAAATAAATGCAGGCAGAGTTGCGCTTGTGACATAAAAACATATTTGTGAGTATGTTTTTTATTAGCAAATCTCATTTGATTTATTTGTGAATTCAATTATTATTTTTTTTGTGAAACTCCTAACATATAGTTAGTTGTGGATCTCATTCTATTCATTTGTGGATACAACTATTTTTTGTGAATATCTTTACATTTATTTGTGGATCATAATCTATTTATTTAGAATTTTGCTACAGTCCTACCCCCATATAAAGTTGCTGCACTTTTATGCTCAGCATCAGTCTTAACGCTTTGATAGTTTCAGATATCAGGATATTATAAGACAGAGAAAACTAGTATTTTTTTATACTGTACCTGTTCGTTGGACTATTTATTATGAATGTTTTGTTTAGAGTAATTTATTAAGGTTCACTCATTTGTAACACAAATGTTTGTATTTGCTGTTTTTTTTTTTGTTTTGTTACCGTTAAAGTTTTTACATATTTTGCAGTAGAGGTCTACACTCTTGTGTCGAATAATGTCATTATTATTAATATTTTATGTCATTGTTTTGTTAGATTTAATATGACTTTCTTCTAAAATGTGATGCTTTGTGAGAGGAAAAGATTGAAATTGAGGTTATTTGTTGAAAACATCATATTGAGTTATTTTCACTGGTTTAAATGCACATCACTACAGCAGCCTTTACACATTTGTTTAAATGTTTATTCTTCAACACTTGTCATACAATATTAATATATTGCAGTCATTTGGTTCTTTGGTTAAAACATTTCTCTTGTTTTCAGCACTGAAGCATGAACACATTCAATAAAACATGTGGAGAGATTCAGACTGAAGGAGGGTTTGAATACAGGCTTCAGTCTAATATACTGAATCAAACCAGTAATGACTGTGAGCAGAGCTGGTATTCAGAGGTGAGTGTGTGTGTTTCTGTCCTCAATCTACACCATTATACACACACACACACACACACACACACACACACACACACACACAGTTACACAAAGACATGATCTGATCCTCTTGTGTTTGATTTGTTCAGGACGGGCGTCTGTTAGCAGATCCATCAGATCCACACAAACTGATGTATCCTGTGACATCTGTATCATCTGATCGTCTCGTCACTTCTGACTGTGTGAATCTGATTCATGAGATCATCTGTGACGAATCAAGAGTAAATCAACTAAATCATTCATCTGTTTTCATATCCTTTATTTAATCCTTCACAAACTCTATAAAAGCTGTTCTGAAGCTTCTTTCTTTCATTTCAGTTGAGAATGGAGACCCTGTTTAGAGGTGAGAGAGACACTTCAGTAAAACACATCAATCAGTCCCAATTCAGATCAAACTCTGTTGAAGTGAATCTGTCCTGATTCAGATCAAACTCTGATGAAGTGAATCTGTCCTGATTCAGATCAAACTCTGTGTTAAAGTGAATCTGTTCTGATTCAGATCAAACTGAAGTGAATCTGTCCTGATTCAGATCAAACTGTGTGTTGAAGTGAATCTGTCTGATTCAGATCAAACTCTGTGTTGAAGTGAATCTGTCCTGATTCAGATCAAACTCTGTGTTGAAGTGAATCTGTCCTGATTCAGATCAAACTGTGTGTTGAAGTGAATCTGTCTGATTCAGATCAAACTCTGATGAAGTGAATCTGTCCTGATTCATATCAAACTCTGATGAAGTGAATCTGTCCTGATTCAGATCAAACTCTGTGTTGAAGTGAATCTGTCCTGATTCAGATCAAACTGTGTTGAAGTGAATCTGTCCTGATTCAGATCAGACTCTGTGTTGAAGTGAATCTGTCCTGATTCAGATCAAACTGAAGTGAATCTGTTCTGATTCAGATCAAACTATGTGTTAAAGTGAATCTGTTCTGATTCAGATCAAACTGAAGTGAATCTGTCCTGATTCAGATCAAACTGTGTGTTGAAGTGAATCTGTCTGATTCAGATCAAACTCTGATGAAGTGAATCTGTCCTGATTCATATCAAACTCTGATGAAGTGAATCTGTCTGATTCAGATCAAACTCTGATGAAGTGAATCTGTCCTGATTCAGATCAGACTCTGTGTTGAAGTGAATCTGTCCTGATTCAGATCAAACTGAAGTGAATCTGTTCTGATTCAGATCAAACTCTGCGTTAAAGTGAATCTGTTCTGATTCAGATCAAACTGAAGTGAATCTGTCTGATTCAGATCAAACTCTGATGAAGTGAATCTGTCCTGATTCAGATCAGACTCTGTGTTGAAGTGAATCTGTCCTGAATCAGATCAAACTGAAGTGAATCTGTCCTGATTCAGAACAAACTCTGTGTTGAAGTGAATCTGTCCTGATTCAGATCAAAATCTGTGTTGAAGTAAATCTGTCCTGATTCAGATTAAACTGTGTTGAAGTGAATCTGTCCTGATTCAGATCAAACTCTGTGTTGAAGTGAATCTTCTGTAAGTGAATCATGATGATTGTGAATGTGTTTTTCAGTGTGGAATGAAACTGCAGTGACTCCAAACTCAGGTGAGATTCAGTTTGAATGTGAACAGGTCTTTGTTTTCTATCATATTGTCTGATATTTGTGATCATTGTGTGTTTTAAAGATGTTCTGAATGAAGTGACTCCGTCTCTCCAGCTCTCAGGTAAAACATCAAGAGCTTTAAACCCGTTTAACTCTAATATTGATTCATCATTGTTATTGATCAGATAATTTGATATTTGATCACTTGAACAGATCAGTTGTGGTGGCTGTTTGCTCTCGTCATCATCATCTTCATCTTCATCATCTTCATCTGTTTCATGCTGCGTAAAAGGATCTTCAGGTGAGTCCAGACTGATCTTTCCTAACATCATACTTCAGTCTTTACATCTGACACTAGTTCACAAGAGCTCAGTTCATCATCAATCACATTTTCATTCATTTTATTAGGTTATTTTATAAATCTGTCATATTGAACAGCTTTCTAGAGTATGAATTTATATATTTGTATTGATTTTGGTGTAAGAAACAAAGAGGTGAAAATATAATTTATAATTTGACCTTTGTAGCAGTCAGTATTATCTCTGTCATAAAGTCAGATTTAATTATTAAATCACGAGACAGGTCTCAAGTTTTAATTATCTCTTAATAAACAGAAAATACTTTGAATATAATAGTATGTGATAATAAGTGTCGGTGTGTTTTCAGATGTTTTCAGAGGGAAGAGCGATTCATCCATCAGCGTGAGGATGATCCAGAAAACAGGTGAGTGAATCAAACTGAGAGAAAGAGGTGAATTAGATGGATGATGATGTAACTTACAGCTGATACAGATGAATCTGAATTGAATCTGAATGTGTTTCACACAGGGATCTGGTGAAGGTCGTATCTGATGATCCTCGTTCACTGCAGGAATCTGAAACGGTTCGGTGTCCAGATGATGATCACCATCTGGTGCTATGATTCAACATCATGACATACATTTTTAACATGTACTCACAGCTGACAGTGCTTTATTTTTCCTTCACAATGAGGCACAAATTGGATTTCCAGACCCTTCACCATCTCTGTTCCTCTCTGTTGAGATGAGCTGCTGACCTCCATATGATCTGCTGAGACTCTCATAACCTTCAAGAAACAGATCATGAACCAACCATCTCTTCACTACTATTTACAGCAGCAAGTAAACATGAATGAACATCAGAAGATATGATAATGAAATCAATCATGTATCATGTAATCCATCAATCAGTGTTTCAATAAATGTCAGTACAACAGCTGGAGAACAATGATGTCACGTAACAACACATTTACCTCAGAAAATACATTCAGTAACTATAAACTCTAGAGAGAAGCATTCTGATAAATACTTTAATTCACTGAAATCATCTCATTTTTCTCTGATTTAACTCCTTCAGTTTAAAGGGGGAATACCTGTGTGTGGGTGTTTGTGGCTCAGCATGCCAACTAGATTTTTATCAAGAGCTGAGTAAATGATTTTAGACTAAACACTTTAATTCACTTAAATCAAGCCACTATTCTCTGACTCATTCTGTGTATTATAGCTCTTCAGTTCAAAGGGGAATACCTGTGTTGGTGTTTTTGTGTGTAAACTGGCTTTTTATCAAGAAGAGCTGCTCTACTATCACTTATTCTCACCAACTGACGTTTTGATTAAAAACTTGCATAGCACATGTTTGCATGCTTAAATCTATCTTATTTTTTATTCATGCAAAGTTAATGATTAAGGAATTATGTGTCATTGGCACAGTTATTTGAGTGAAGCAATAGCCAGAACGATGATGACCACAAACACCACAGAAACGCTCTTAAATGTCCAACACAAATGAACATCTTTCCCTTTTCTCAGAAATACATAATATACTCACTTCACTTCAACATTTACTCTCCTAAAAGAGCATAACAGACAGTTAGATGAATAACTGTCTTCCTCTATAAACACCAGCAGCTTTTGATCTGTTTCTGACACTTCTTAGTCCTGATGTGTGTTGAGTGTCCGGCAGACGGCGCCAAATCCTCTCATTCAAACTCTCACTGTGTGTTTGTGTGTAAACATTTTAATGAACACAAAAATATGAATTCAATTAAATGTCTAATAAATATTGGTATAAAACACTTAATTAATGACATTTTCTCTTTATCATGATCTAATCTAAAGTGAGAACTATTTACTCCTAATAACCAATTAACAGTTAATTTATTACGAGCTAATTAAATAATAATAATTGTGTTATTACAGTGAGCTGCAGTGGTGACTGATAAAATATGTTTTTTAACCTCAAACGTTTCAGTTCCATCAGCTTTGACTGTATAAACACATCTCCTACTTCCTCTGTAACTAAAGTGCTCATTATTTGAACGACCTGATTCTGGATCTCATATAGTGCATTACAGGGAATTGTTTTCACGGCATGTTTCAGTTCAGGATCTTTTCTGCGGGTATACTCAAAGAGGGATAGAAACAGGTCACTACCACCATCCAAAAACAAGCTACTGTAAATGTGTCCTGGTGTCCATTTGCACAGAGAAACTCGATCATGTCACTTATGTGTTTCTACCTTAAATGAATTCGCTAACAGTGATTGTAAATTAAGTTATTACATTGTTAGCTAACTATGATTAAATATGTCTGAAATTATAACTAAGAGTGACTGTTATCAGAGTTGACTGTCCAGATTATGTAATGCTGACATGAATTCTCTGTAAAGCTGCTTTGAAACGATGTATTGTGAAAGCGCTATACAAATAAATATGAAAGGATTTATGCTTGAGAGGTAATAGTGATTTTGTTGAAGTTGAAACCAGTTCTGATGCTCACTGTTGGCTCTTTCAGCGGTGGACAGGGATCAGCATGGGCACCCTGACTGGCTATTCAGTTATACAGTGTTTAGTAGGACACAACAGAGACTGTAATACATTGTGATGTTTGTTTACAGGATAAAGTATTGTGTTATCTGAGGAAAATACTGCTTGAGTGTATGAAGAAAGACTCTCACAAGAGTTATGCAACACGTGTTTATTGGTGTTTTGTCTGACATGTTAAATGACATGTAAAGTGACAGAAGACATTTTGATTTATTAAAAACATTACAAGTTACTGATGGCAGCACAACAGTCTCATTGTTAAAACATACTGCAGCAGCGCCAGTCGACAGCACATCAACTTTAAAGACATTATAAACACTAAAGTATGATTTCTTTCTATGAAGCTGCTTTAGCACAATGAGTCAAGCCATAATTATTTGTGAAGATATTTTCAAGATGAAAAGCACTATTCAAATAAATGTGAAGCTTTAGCTGGACTGTGTTCTGTTGAGTGTGAGTGGATGGAGATGGACACAGATTTAATTTTGCTTCATGAAAATCACATCATTGCTCTGTAAGTTTTGTGTGGATCTGTTCAAACTCATATACATCATAGATTTGTTTTACTGAAAACCAAGTATTAATGTATCAATTATTTGCAAATGTATAAAAGAATTATGTATTTTTAAGCTGTTTGTTTTTGCAAAAAAAATCATTAGGAAAATATATTTTCTAAAATATATTTATAGAAGCACAGAGAGTCTTATTTTATGTTAGAAAGAGTCTCTCGGTTAGTAAGCACTCCAAGTACAATTACAATGAACTTTGTGAAGTGCTGCTTTAGTAATTATGGTCATTTAAACCAACTAACCACAGCTTGTGCAGCAATAATCCCAGCTGCCATCAGTAGTGTGGCACCACAGGTATTTTTCACCATGGTAGCCACAGGGGTGATCAGACTTGCAGGTTTTGCCACTCAGAGTGGATTTGCAGTCATCAGAAGTACAGCACTTGTGTTTTTTGCCATCATCTGTGTAGCACCACCTATAACTTGAACCATATTTGGCACAGGCGTTGTTGTTGCGGCAGTACTGCCCGTTTTTAGCCTTACTTCTCCACAGCGGAGGACTGCAGTAATCCCAGCCGCCAGAGATTTTGTTACACCAGTAGTAGTCCTCACCGTATTTGCCGCAGGGGTGATCATCCTTGCATCGCTCTCCTTTATACGTGATGAGTGAGTACGGGGGTGAACACGCTATCAGTTCCTGGCCTGAGGAACACCTGTAGCTCTGGAGATCATCCTGGTACAGACAGAGAGAAGAGCAGCAGGGCTTGATTTCACCTCCTGTGTAGCAGCGACAGCCAGAACCAGAGTCAGAGATTCTTAAACAGGGCGAGCCATCAGCTGCAATATTGCGCTTCTTTGGGACCATCTGGCATTCAACAGATTCTTTTCCGTAATTAGTTATAAGACAAGCTCTTTCAGTAGAAACCTGTAGCTCTTCTGCCACAGTGGAATAAGAGCTCAAACTGTCGAAAGTTAATTTTACAATCATGTCAGTCACCTCGACATCCTCTCCATTAGTGCTGACTGTATGGAGCGCATCATACGTGTCCTGCACATCTAGGGTCGCTGGAAGACCGATTACTTTCTGAAATGCTTTCTTAACCTCGTCTAATTTATTATGGTCCTCAAAACAATCATCCACAAAGATCTTAATATTTGAGAGCTCATAGAGTTGATTGAGCCGTTTGTTCAGCTGTGAGACACTCATCAGGTTTACTTTACCTTCCGGCAGGTTTTCTCCTATATAGCCGAAGGAAAAACACTCGTCATCATCATGGTGTTCATAACAGACAGCCGTCCAGATGTGAGAGGGCACCGTCACCCTGTTAGAGTCCTCAGGTTTTTCCCTCTGTGGTATTCGTTTATTTGCATCAGGTACTGTACCCGTGACAATGTAGGCTGTTGCCTCCTCACTGTCAAGCTTCTTTATCAAAAATCTCTTTAAAGTGCTCTCCCAGTTCTTCCACTGGATACGATTGAAACGCGCATCCATAGGTGCTGCATTGGTCAGTGTAAACGTTGCTGTGCGGCCGTCAGCACATTGGAAGCTGTTGGGGTTCAGTTGTCCTCGATCATATCCAGTGTCTCTGTAGTCGCTGCTGATGGCTTGATTTCCTTTATAAGTATCTTGATTCTTTTTATTCTCAGGGACCATATAATCAATTGTGGAGTAGGAATCAGAAATCTGCAGAAGAATTATGTTATGATGGTTAGTTTGATGTTTTATTGCTTGTGAGAAAACACTTTCATGTTTTTCTAAACTTCATACGAAAAAAGTTTTGTTCTTCCTCTCTGATTTGTCTCACAGTGGACAGCTTTACTTTCATAAAGTACCATCAGTCTAATGTATTTTATAAATTATTTGTAATTTGTAATAAATTAATTATAATTAATTACAAAACAGAATGAGGACCAATAATTAAATCAACTAAACACAACTGTGTTGTTTCTTATGAAATGCAGAGCTTATATTTTTTGCGACAATGACATTTTTTCCTATTACTTTTAAAGCTGCTTTGAAACAATCTGTATTGTATAAAGTGCTATAGAAATAAATGTGACTTGAACTGCTAATGAAAGTCTTTTGTTAGAAATGAAGCGCATAGTTACCTGTGGCTCTAAGTACCACGTGTTTGTCTTTCCAGTAGTGTCTGAGCATGAAGGATCCAGTGTGTAGGCGCTGTAGAGGGGAATCTTGTGATAAATTGAGTACAGCGTACTATAGTAATAATCATGGTGGTATATGTCATCATCACCAAACACCATAGTTGTGGTTCCATCGTCTAACTTTTGACATATCTTCTTGGCATTCTGATCCATTCCCTCTGGTTCTGTGTATTTGTAGAAAAACTCGCTACACTCATCAAAGGTCTCAACCACTTTTGCCTGAGCTCTGAATGCTCTCAGCACAATACAGGTGAGCAGACCCAGAACAAACATGGTGTGAAGCTGGTCTTGTGTTTGAGAGACACCAGAAGCACAGCTGCCTTAAATACACAGTCAGAGTCAGTGATGATGTGGAGGTGTGACTGAAATTAACAAATGAGAAATGAGGAATATGATGAAGCTTCACCATGCTTATAAGGGTCATTTCAGCGGAAGGAAGTTCAGAGGCCACATTTAAACCACATAACATGTGAAGGGCCACAAATTAGAACTTACATCATAAGACTTTATTTAAGACAATATTTACAGTTTTTAGTCCTAGTGGAAAATCTGAGTCTGTATTCTTCTCACCACTAATGTTTGGCTGTTGATCACTGGCAGCTGCTCTAAGACAGTCTGTTAGTTAGATGATAACATTGCTTTGACTTTATTATTCCCACTGTAGAAGGTCAAGATTTCCTCAGCACATTGGATTAATGCAGGATACATATCTTTCAGAACACACCTGGTCCAAAATGTGTCAGTGCTCTCTTTTTATGTCTTTCTTTAATGATGCTGTTGTGCTACAGGTCCTCAAATGTTGTCCTTTCCACATTGAAGTGTCCTGATGTGATTTCAACATAAGCAGCCTGTATGTCACAAGCGAATGGATTCTCTGTGAATGTCAGTAAAGGTGTTATGGATTTAACCCTCTACAGCACAGCGTTGCCCTCAGGCAACGGAAAGTTTCCTTTAGCCCAATGTTTAGTAAATTTTTCTTTAAATGATTACACCCAATTAGAAAGGTCGAGAAAGTACCAAAGAACAGTTCAGTAAGGTGTGAAAGTCACTATCAAGCACCATTTGAAGGTGGGACGTCCTGTTCTGACACATGGTCACATGAGCACATGGTGTGAGAAAAAGGCAATATTATTTGCTTTAGTAATCTCATTTAAAATGACATGAACTGTATATAAAAATATGTGTGTGTATAAAGGTGTAGAGAAGCCTTTTGTCAGGTTTTATGTTTTTTTTTTTATTTTGCATGTTAAGAAATTCAGTTTCTCTTTTCGTTGCCTCAGGGCAACATTGTGCGATAAGGGGTACTTTTCGAGGTCATGGCGGGTCTGGAGCCTCGGCAGGCCATGGTGGGACTGAAGCCCACAAGACCAGCTTCACAACATGTTTGTTCTGGGTCTGCTCATCTGTATTGTGCTGAGAGCATTCAGTGCTCAGGCAGAAGAGGTCGAGACCTTTGATGAGTGTAGTATGTTTTTCTACAACGCCACAGAACCAGGAGGAATGGATCAGAATGCCAAGAAAATCTATCAGAGGTTGGAGGATGAAAAGGAAATGATGGTATATGATTATGATGACACGCGCCTCTTTGGTTACTATGCTACACTGTACTCTGTTCCTCACCAGATTCCCCTCTACAGCGCCTACACACTGAAACAGTCATGCTCAGACACTAATGGAAGGATGGACACGTGGCACTTAGAGCCACAGGTAACTATGTGCTTCATTTCTAACAAAATACTTTCATTAGCAGTTTATGTCTTTCTTTAAGGATGTTGTTGTGTTGCAGGTTCTCAAATGCTGTCCTTTCCACATTGAAGTGTTCTGATGTGATTATAACATAAGTAGCCTGTATGTCACAAACGAATGGAATTTAACCTCTACAGCACAGCGTTGCCCTCAGGCAATGGAAAGTTTTCTTTAGCCCAATGTTTAGTAAATTTTTCTTTAAATGATTACACCCAATTAGAAAGGTCGAGAAAGTACCAAAGAACAGTTCAGTAAGGTGTGAAAGTTACTATCAAGCACCATTTGAAGGTGGGACGTCCTGTTCTGACACATGATCACAGGATCACATGGTGTGAGAAGGCTAGATTATTTGTAATCTCATTTAAAACAACATGAACTGTACATAAAAAAATATGTGTGTGTGTATGAAGGTATAGAGGAGCCTTTTGTCAGGTTTTATGAGTTTTTTAAAAAAAATATATTTTGCATGTTAAGAAATTCAGTTTCTCTTTTCGTTGCCTCAGGGCAACATTGTGCGATAAGGGGTACTTTTTGGACAATACCTCACATTGGCCACAATGTATTCTAAGAAGATGCAAGGTGGGTGTGCAGGAACACCCAAAGTGATGTGCAACAATTGTAACATACACTACAATTTCACAGCAGAGAAGAACTGCTTTTTGAAGTTTTGTACGGAGTGAAATCTTATTACATGAAGTACATTAAATGGCATAACACACTACATGATACAAACCTATGCATGTATGACCTGGACCTGGCCGTGGGCAGCCATGGTGGGTCTGGAGCCTCGGCAGGCCATGGCGACAGCAAAACCCCGTCCATGAATTCCCCAGCCACGGGTACATGCCCATCACCAAAAATTTTCTTGGGGAAATCTGTGGTAAGTAGGGCTATGTGGGCTGGGCCATGTTGGATGGTTTGAGCTGGCTTGTCGAGGGTTGGAGAGACGAGCTTGCAGGTTGCTGGAGCGGGCTCATGGAAGGCTGGAGCGGGCCCTTGGAGAACTGGCACTTGCCCGTGGAGAACAGGATCTGGCTCAAGGAGAATTAGAGCAGGCTCATGGAAGACCTTGACCTGGCTATGGGCAGCCATGGCAGGTTAGAGGCCGTGGGCAGCCATGATGGGTCTGGAGCCTCGGCAGGCCATGGCGATACCTTGGGGAATTCTGTAGTAGTCAGAGCTATGTGGGCTGGGCCATGTTGGAGGGTTGGAGCTGGCTTGTCGAGGGTTGGAAAGGCGGGCTCGTTGAGGGCCGGAGAGATGAGCTTGCAAGTTGCTGGAGCAGGCTCGTCGGCTGCTGGAGTGGGCTCTTGGAGAACAGGTACTTGCTCGTAGAAAACTGGATCTGGCTCAAGGAGAATTAGAGCAGATTCGTGGAAGGCTAGAGCAGGCCCTTGGAGAGCTGGTGCTTGCTCATGGAGATTAATAGTTGACTCAAGGAGAATTAGAGCAGGCTTATGGAAGGCTGGAGTGGGCTTGTGGAAGGCTGGAGCGGGCTCGTGGAAGATTGGAACTACTGGTTCCGCCCAAAAGTCTATTAGCCATATGTCCGCATTGGGTGAGGGATCAGGTTTGGAGGCATGCTCCACTAGATGCTCTGGTGAGGCAGCGGCCATCTTCTTGTGCCGTCTGGGCCTCGCAATGGCTCTCTTTCTAGACGGCTTGGGTTTGGGGTCAGACAGGACCACTGGGGAATGCCCACTGGAGCGGTAGGTGGAGGGATTCGGCTGCTGGTGAACTGGCCAGGCCGCCTGTATTTCTGGGAAGACCGGACGAGGAGAGTACGACTTTACGTGAACCTCTTCAATTTCGAACTCGGGGCCATTTAGGAAGAGAATCAGATTAATAGACTCGACTGGGGAAACGAGGCATTCAGGTTCAATATAGCGAATCGTATCCTCGTCCAGACCTCCCAGAAAACAGGAGTTAAGAATGGCATCTGGTCAGCTCACCTTGCAAGACTGCTTGGCGAATTCCTTCACATTCTTCTCCAGCAGGCGACCATCCTACCTGAAAGCCCAGAGACAGTCCTCAGCTGTGAGCCTGCGTTGGTGGTTTCTTGAGGGCACAGGAATGGGGAAAATACCCATGTTTAAAAACTTGTGGAAGTCCATGAGGCATTCACTGACATCCACAAATATAGGGTACTTTATTAACAACGAAGGAGAAATGCAACCAAACACACTAACATAACATTACAGTTTTTTCCAATTGCTAACACACAATTTTTCAAACTAGTCTGGTTTTATCAAAACACTTAACACAATTCACAAAACCACACACCCAAACTGCAAAATACCTCATATATCCTGCAAAATGAAGCACTGCAACCGAAACTACACAGAGCATTATCAAAATCAAACTTTTGCATGAAATGGCACACACTTCATTCATATTACCAGATTTTTGCCTAACCACCTACACACTGTTGGGCATAATGAAAAGCACCCCCATCTTTAGTATGCTTTGCCATAATACTAAAATATGTATCAGATTGTTCACATGCACAGAAATATTTGCAGATACACACACATGCTGTTGCAACATTTTTATTTTTTTTCCTTCACTACAGTAAACAAGTCAGTACAACATAAGCACAGCAGATATATTTACATGGGACTGAACAAAAATATTCTTACAAAAAAAGTAAACTGAAAAAGAAAATTTCTGAAAAAAAATATATTACAGTAAAAAAAAAAAAAAAAAAAAAAAAAAAAAAAAGGCATAAATAAAGGCTAAAATAATTAGGCAGCATCTTGCCGCACAGCCGGGTCTGGCCACAACGCCTCGTCAACATCACAGGCAATATCTTCCCTTGCCAGACATCGAGGGAAGAAGCGCCTTGAGTGCCTTATCCATCCCTGAATTGCACCCACATCAATCTCATCACATGCCTCTTCCATGGCCTGCACAAGAGGCATGCGCACAAAGGGCTGCCGGTCGTATACCTTCCACCGCCATGCCGAAAAGAATTCTTCTATGGGGTTCAGAAATGGTGAGTATGGTGGGAGGTATTGCACGAGAAATGTTGGGTGGTCAGCAAACCAGTTTTGGACTGGGGCTGCACGATGAAAGCTCACGTTGTCCCATACTACAACGTAGCGGTTTCTTTGATGGTCTGCATCATTCATACGCTCTGGTGGTATGAGAATGTTGTGAAGTCTGTCCAGAAATGTGAGAATATGGGCTGTGTTGTATGGTCCAAGTTTGGCATGACGGTGGAGGACACCATGCATATTGGAGATGGCAACGCACATTGTGATGTTCCCACCACGTTGGCCAGGAACATCTATAATGGCTCTGTGGCCAATGAGGTTTCTCCCTCTTCTTCTGGTCTTTGCTAGGTTGAACCCAGCCTCATCTATAAAGATGAACTCATGTGGGATTGCATGAGCATCCATTTCCAGTACTCCCTGAAAACAAAGAACAAAAATCACTCAATATGGTGTTATCCAGTACACTGGGAAACAATGTTGTGTGTAGTGTACTGCAGTCAATATAGTACTTACATCCACATATGCTCGTCTGAACTCTTTGTTTCTTTGAGAGTTTCTCTCAAACGGCACCTTATAAAGTTGTTTCATTCTGATTTGGTTTCGCTTGAGAATGCGAGCCAATGTGGACAGACTAACTCGTTGAATGTTGTTGAATAAGGTGTTGTCTTGGATGATGTGGCTTTGAATTTCTCGTAATCTGTTTTCATTATTTTCCAAAACCAAGTTTACAATGGCAGCTTCCTGTACCCCGGTGAACATTTGGTCCCTTCCTCCACCATGGTGTCGTCTCTCAGTCCTTTAGAAAAAATAAAAAAAATATATATAGGGCTTGGACAATGGAGCCTAAATATTTTCCCCCACAGTAGAGTACATTGTACAGGAAACTTGTACAGTTCATGAATGGCTGATGTCATACACTAAGTAAACAGGTGTCACCCAACTGATACACTATGACATGGGGTATACTACATGTGTACTACATGAAATTTTGGTTACATACCTGTTCTCCAGTCTAAAGGTCCGGATGACAAAGGCGACAGTAAAACGGCTCAAGTTTGGCTGCACTCTCTGTCCAGCCTCACGCATTGTCAACCCATGGTTGATGACATGATCTACTAAGGTTGCTCTGATTTCATTTGAAAGTGTTTGTCTTCTTTGGCCATGAACTCCTCTACCTGCTCTACCCCTACCTCTCACTCTTCCTCCCCCTCTTATTCTCAACCTCCCTCTTCCTCTTCCTCTTCCTCTCTCTGCAATGTCTTCCATTGTTGTTGTAAAAAAAAAAGGTTCTCACCTGTGGTCTTTTCATAGTGCTTACATCCTGATTGAAGTGTTAACAATTAACCACTGAGGTGTTTGGCCAGGTGGCACATGTAATTGGCCAATTAGCTCATGTAGTGTCATTTTGAATGGCAGTGTTTTGAAATGGCAAACATGTGACTTTATGTCAGATTGTTGTGTCTTATGCAGAGAACTGTATTTAGTGAATTTAAAAAGTGCTATTTTGAAATGCAAAATGTGTGTAAAACAGAAAAGGTGTTTAGACTTTTGGAGACTTGAGAAGAAGTTTTGCTCTCTGTGTGTCAGTTTAAATAATTGTGCTGTGCATGTCATTTTAGTGTGTTAGCAATTGGAAAAAAACTGTAAGATCAGACAAGGAGTGCAGGGAGTGAATTCATTATAAAGGGTGTGCAGATGATGAAGAACATGTGCAGGTGACGAGTGATGATGGGGAAATGACGAGGAAGTGAGTGCAGGTGTGGAAACAAGGAGGATGATGTGAAATGGAGTCCGGGAACAAAGGTAACTGTGGCAGGAGGAGGGTGGGGGGCAATTTTATTATTTATTTTTTTTATGTGGAATATTTTTTTTCATGTGCCATCAACGTGTACAGTAGCAAATCTGGAGGAAAACTCATCTTTTAGCTCCCTGAGATAGGAACAGTAAGCGCTGGGTGAAAATGAACCTGGTTCTGTCACTTTTTTCTGTCCCTTCCTCTTCCTTTCCTGGCATTGTTATTGCATGGTAGAAGGGAATTGTTATCTTCACTCCAATTTATGTGTATAATGTTATTTTACTTATCTGTGTGATTATTTTTGTCATTTTGCACTTTTTGCTTTATATATTTTTGTCTAATGTATGTAAATGAGCACATGGTGATCACAAGATGACAAGGGTACATCATACATGTTTTATAGAGCACATTAAGAGTCACTTATAGAGGCTGCTTTTCTGTTGTGTTCATGTCAATAAAAAGATCCAGTGAATTTGACTCCTGGGGCCCATTTCAGAAAGGAGGTTCTGTGAAAACTCTGAGTATGTTAACCCAGAAAGGGCGCCATCTATGTGTGTTTGTCTATTATTCACTGCAAGCGTCCCTCCTATAGGGATGCTCCATTCTCACTTGACACTCTTCCCGAGGGAGGAGGTGTCTGCATCTGTGCCTGGTGTTGGAGCCCCATGTGTGCTGAGGCAATATGGCGGCTGCAGTCATAGGGCTCGCAGATGAGCTCGTTGGGAATTCTGAGAGAATTATATTTTCTTTCGGCTTCCTGGGGCTGACGAGGGTGTATTGTTGGATGACGGTGACGTCCGTGTTTGATGTCGCTGCGTCCGATAGCGACCGCTCCTCTGGCTGCTCTGTAAGGACCTTCCTGCTTCGCTACTGTTCGGACGCTCTTGCTTACAGCTCCGCGCTTTGCTCTATTGCTTTTATATTTTATCTCCTAATTTTAACTACAGCAGAATCAGCACAGTGCTCAAATGACAAATCTTGGCACCAACAATCTTTTTACAGTTTTTTACAGACGCTAGGACACATTTCTCAATACTTAGGTCACTTTTGCAAAACTCTTCACACAGTGAGCACAACAGAAGTCTATGTGGGCTAAACTGAGGATCAATTATCATTGCTTTGGCACAAAATGCATTCAATGACTACATCTCTCAAATTTCATGAATTATTTTCTCACTCAGACACAACAACTGCCCAAACTCTTTGTATGTACAGGCCAATCTGCACATGCTTACATACTGTTTTCAAAACTGTTAAACTTATGTTCAAAACAATAACATAATACAAAACTCAATAAGACAGCAATTTGCTACATTCCTACAGTAATATTTTAAAGAAATATATTTTAAATCTTAAAATTACAGTTTTTTACAGATGCTAGGACACATTTCTCAATACTTAGGTCACTTTTGCAAAACTCTTCACACAGTGAGCACAACAGAAGTCTATGTGGGCTAAACTGAGGATCAATTATCATTGCTTTGGCACAAAATGCATTCAATGACTACATCTCTCAAATGTCATGAATTCTTTTCACACTCAGACACAACAACTGCCAAAACTCTTTGTACGTACAGGCCAATTTGCACATGCTTACATACTGTTTTCAATACTGTTAAACTTATGTTCAAAACAATAACATCATACAAAACTGAATAAGGCAGAAATATGCTGCATTTCTACAGTAATATAGTTATGAAATATATTCTGAATATAAAAAATCCAATACTATCAGAGGAATTAGATGAAACTGAACACCTACACAGGCATTCGTTTTTCAGTTTCATTACCATACTATCAGAGGAATATATTCAATATATACTATCAGAGGAATATATATTCAAAAGGGGAAACTTAGGAATAATTTTGTTCTGTAATGTAAACATGGACCATGTAACATGTACTGCAGTGAATTATAAGCAGTAGAGAGTGTCATTCTTGTTTTATAAAGAAATTTAAAAAAAGAAAACATTGTATAATGCTAACTGATGTTAGTGTTTTTACAGTTTTTTCCAATTGCTAACACACTAAAATGACATGCACAGCACAATTATTTAAACTGACACACAGAGAGCAAAACTTCTTCTCAAGTCTCCAAAAGTCTAAACACCTTTTCTGTTTTACACACATTTTGCATTTCAAAATAGCACTTTTTAAATTCACTAAATACAGTTCTCTGCATAAGACACAACAATCTGACATAAAGTCACATGTTTGCCATTTCAAAACACTGCCATTCAAAATGACACTACATGAGCTAATTGGCCAATTACATGTGCCACCTGGCCAAACACCTCAGTGGTTAATTGTTAACACTTCAATCAGGATGTAAGCACTATGAAAAGACCACAGGTGAGAACCTTTTTTTTTTACAACAACAATGGAAGACATTGCAGAGAGAGGAAGAGGAAGAGGAAGAGGGAGGTTGAGAATAAGAGGGGGAGGAAGAGTGAGAGGTAGGGGTAGAGCAGGTAGAGGAGTTCATGGCCAAAGAAGACAAACACTTTCAAATGAAATCAGAGCAACCTTAGTAGATCATGTCATCAACCATGGGTTGACAATGCGTGAGGCTGGACAGAGAGTGCAGCCAAACTTGAGCCGTTTTACTGTCGCCTCTGTCATCCGGACCTTTAGACTGGAGAACAGGTATGTAACCAAAATTTCATGTAGTACACATGTAGTATACCCCATGTCATAGTGTATCAGTTGGGTGACACCTGTTTACTTAGTGTATGACATCAGCCATTCATGAACTGTACAAGTTTCCTGTACAATGTACTCTACTGTGGGGGAAAATATTTAGGCTGCATTGTCCAAGCCCTATATATATTTTTATTTTATTTTTTCTAAAGGACTGAGAGACGACACCATGGTGGAGGAAGGGGCCAAATGTTCACCGGGGTACAGGAAGCTGCCATTGTAAACTTGGTTTTGGAAAATAATGAAATCAGATTACGAGAAATTCAAAGCCACATCATCCAAGACAACACCTTATTCAACAACATTCAACGAGTTAGTCTGTCCACATTGGCTCGCATTCTCAAGCGAAACCAAATCAGAATGAAACAACTTTATAAGGTGCCGTTTGAGAGAAACTCTCAAAGAAACAAAGAGTTCAGATGAGCATATGTGGATGTAAGTACTATATTGACTGCAGTACACTACACACAACATTGTTTCCCAGTGTACTGGATAACACCATATTGAGTGATTTTTGTTCTTCGTTTTCAGGGAGTACTGGAAATGGATGCTCATGCAATCCCACATGAGTTCATCTTTATAGATGAGGCTGGGTTCAACCTAGCAAAGACCAGAAGAAGAGGGAGAAACCTCATTGGCCACAGAGCCATTATAGATGTTCCTGGCCAACGTGGTGGGAACATCACAATGTGCGTTGCCATCTCCAATATGCATGGTGTCCTCCACCGTCATGCCAAACTTGGACCATACAACACAGCCCATATTCTCACATTTCTGGACAGACTTCACAACATTCTCATACCACCAGAGCGTATGAATGATGCAGACCATCAAAGAAACCGCTACGTTGTAGTATGGGACAACGTGAGCTTTCATCGTGCAGCCCCAGTCCAAAACTGGTTTGCTGACCACCCAACATTTCTCGTGCAATACCTCCCACCATACTCACCATTTCTGAACCCCATAGAAGAATTCTTTTCGGCATGGCGGTGGAAGGTATACGACCGGCAGCCCTTTGTGCGCATGCCTCTTGTGCAGGCCATGGAAGAGGCATGTGATGAGATTGATGTGGGTGCAATTCAGGGATGGATAAGGCACTCAAGGCGCTTCTTCCCTCGATGTCTGGCAAGGGAAGATATTGCCTGTGATGTTGACGAGGCGTTGTGGCCAGACCCGGCTGTGCGGCAAGATGCTGCCTAATTATTTTTCTTGCCTTTTTTTTGTTTTGTTTTTTTTACTGTAATATTTTTTTTTCAGAAATTCTTTTTCAGTTTACTTTTTTTGTAAGAATATTTTTGTTCAGTCCCATGTAAATATATCTGCTGTGCTTATGTTGTACTGACTTGTTTACTGTAGTGAAGGAAAAAAAATAAAAATGTTGCAACAGCATGTGTGTGTATCTGCAAATATTTCTGTGCATGTGAACAATCTGATACATATTTTAGTATTATGGCAAAACATACTAAAGATGGGGGTGCTTTTCATTATGCCCAACAGTGTGTAGGTGGTTAGGCAAAAATCTGGTAATATGAATGAAGTGTGTGCCATTTCATGCAAAAGTTTGATTTTGATAATGCTCTGTGTAGTTTCGGTTGCAGTGCTTCATTTTGCAGGATATATGAGGTATTTTGCAGTTTGGGTGTGTGGTTTTGTGAATTGTGTTAAGTGTTTTGATAAAACCAGACTAGTTTGAAAAATTGTGTGTTAGCAATTGGAAAAAACTGTAAGGTTGATGTTTTATGACTGACAAAGTGTGTTTGCTGGGTGAAAACCTTTGCTAGTGTTCTGGAAGAATGAGTTGATTTGAGACATGAATGAAGTGTTTTGGTAGATTTAGTGCATTTTGAATGTGAAATTAACTGCTGTACCAAGATGAAAGTTGGTTAGGAGAACTGTGTGAAGAGTTTTGAAAAAGTGACCTAAGTATTGAGAAATGTGTCCTAGCGATTGTAAAAAACTGTAAATGCTATAAAAACAATTGAATTGTATCTGTATCAGTGGATGGTGTGTATACAAATTCTTGTATTTTGGAATTATAAAAAATTATAAAAATAAATAAACGACATAAAATATTGATGAATTCTGCATCATGTCTGATTCATTCCAGTAACATATATATTGCAGTGAATTATAAACAGAGATGTGTCCTTGTTTTACACAAGAAAACACTATAATGCTACATGTTGTTAGTGTTTTTTAGGTCACTGTTTTGTGGGTGACAGAGTGTGTTTATCGGCTGTCAACCTTTGCTAGTGTTCTGGAAGAATAAGTTGATTTGAGACCTGAATACAGTGTTTTGGTAGTTGTAGTGCATTTTGAATGTGAAATGAACTGCTTTGCCAAGATGAAAGTTGGTTAGGAGAACTGTGTGAAGAGTTTTGCAAAAGTGACCTAAGTATTGAGAAATGTGTCCTAGCGTCTGTAAAAAACTGTAACTGGAAGAATTGCTACAAAAAAGGGGAATTTTTATCCAACCAGCCTCCCACTGATGGCAGCCATCAGCTTACATTCCAGAGAAGGGAAAATATGGCTGCCTACATCCAAAAGGATTAGAAATAATATGCCTCCTCTGGTTGAAGAATCTACCTGCTGCACAAACTGCCACAGACTTCTACAAAGGATTGCAGTTCTTGAAACAAAGTTACTTGCGGGACTACCAAACCAGACGGAACACACAACAGAGCTTCGTCATGGACATCCGCAGCACACAGTCGGTGAGTCCCATGAATCTAATGCCCCTAAACAGACCATACTGAGTGCCGAAATTGGTCAACATATTAATCGATGGCACAAACAGGGAGCGAGACCCAAAGGCACTCGAGACATCAGATTGTCACGAGTATCACATATTAATGCATTAGCAGCCTCTACCCCAAACACTAGTTCCCTACCACCGCCAATGCATCTGGAGAACAGATTTGAAGTGTTAATGAATGTGGGTGAGGAATCCCCAAACATGATCGGACACAGATCAAATCAGCCAGCAGCTAACACCGATGCTAACTGCCGCTCAAGGTTGAACAGTCAGCGGCACTCAGCTCAGAGAGCAGCTGAGCCCAGGACTCTGATAGTGGGTGGCTCTATTATCAGAAACATTAGCAGCAGGGATACAACTACATGCTGCCTTCAACAAGCAACAGTTTCTGATGTAAACAGGGAACTTAAGAGCATTCTGATGAAATATAAGACTGCAAATCGACTTATCATCCATGTGGGGAAGAATGACATTCGGAGCAGTCAGAACTCCTTAAAAGGGATTTCAATTAACTTTTTGAAATACTTAACCCTCTGGAATCTGAGGCTGATTTGGGGCTTGGAGAAGTTTTGACATGCCCTGACATTTGTGCTTTTTTCAGTTGTTCATAAACATATAAATGACAAAAGTGTCATTACACTGTATTCAGCACAAACTAGGCTACAATAATATGTGAGGAACATGTATGTACATGTTTGTATTTTTGAAGGAATAATGTTTATGCGTGGTTATTGAAAAAACAAAAAACTTAAGTCACTGAAATAAGGCCAAAAAAAGTATATTAAATCTGTGTTCACAAGACGTTTGGGTATTGGAGATTGTAGACTAGAGTTTTTGCTTCAGAATTATGTAAAAATTATGCTGCCTACTCCTTCATATAAAACAATATATTGATTTAGTTTTTGTAAGACACTTTTTGTCAAGAAACACAATATGCGTGGAGGCGTGAATCATCATGAATAATGGGCCATTTACACCTGAGAAGACAAAAGAATCACATAATAATGACCTGAAATGACTTGCATATTAATGAGGCCTTTCAGTCAGGTAGGCTGTGAAAAAAACCCTCTGTAATAATGTCTCAGCTCATCATAAACAGCAATACTGTGAAATATTATTACAATTTAAAATAATGGTAATTATATTCTTTAAAATATAATGTATTTCTGTGGTGCAAAGTGTCTGAACAATTATGTTACCTCTATGGCATTTCATATAGGCTTTTAGCTTAAAAGCATGCACATTTGGAGAAATATTGATGGATTCTTATATATTTATGTCAATTTTCTATATTGAGAAGTAATATTTATTGTCATCACTATGAGTGCTGGATACTGTGTTTTTAATTCATACTTGCAGCCGGAGGACGCTCTGTACACCTTTAGGCCACAAATTCATATAAAGAAGAAAAGGAACTAGGAACTAACGGCATGTCTTCTATACCCCTTTTCCACCAAGACAGTTTGAGTGCTGGTTCGGAGCCAGAGCCTAGTTTCAAACCAGTCTTTCGACACACAAAGCACCAGCTCCGAACCAGAAAAAGTGGTTCGTAAGAAGCACCAAAACGTTGCTGGGCTAGAAGTAAGAACCGCTTGCGTCAGGGGCTGGGGGCGGGGTTACCGTGACCAACAAGAAACTTAAGACCGCCATTTTTTAAATAGCAGCTAATCGAGCTAATAGCAGCTCGATCGTAATCTCCGTCTATATACAAATTACGGCGAGCCGTGTTTGGATGCCGATGTAGGTTCGCAAAGCCATGAGCATCAACAGCAGTGAAACATCTGCGATTGTTGACAGAAGGCTTGTTCAAGATGCATCGGAGCAGCGCGGACCGATTCGGCGGGTGCCGCGGATTCGCGGGAGCGTTTGTAGAGCATACGATTCCTTGTACTTTTGGATCGTTCTCGCGGAGCTTTGATGTCATGCGCCGATCGCTTTGCGAGAAGCCGATGCATCTCAAACGAGCCTGGTGTGTTTGTGTTTGGCGCTGCAGCGCTAGCTTTGCTGTGAAATATGAGACGTATACAGTGACGCAAGACCTGGCTCTGTGGTGGCTCTCTAGCCTGTGGAAAGGCAAACTGTTTCTTAGAAGGCTCGTCAGTTGAACCAACTCCGAACTGGCACTAGTACTAGTTCTGAACTAGCACCTGGTTCGTGCTGGTGGAAAGGGGGTATCGCTAACCATTTCTTTAACATCCAAATAAACACTTTTCAAGACAATAAATACACGATTGAGACGATGAATGCATGTATTGCCTCTGAATTTGCGTCTGAATAGCGCTGGCTCCGTGGGCGTGGCCGCATTAGCGGATAATGAGCTGAATCACAGACTTCTAATGCGGCCACGCCCACGGAGCCAGCGCTATTCAGACGCAAATTCAGAGGCAATACATGCATTCATTGTCTCAATAGTGTATTTATTGTCTTGAAAAGTGTTTATTTGGTTGTTAAAGCAATGGTTAGCGATCTCTAGAAGACATGCCATTAGTTCCTGGTTCCTTTTCTTCTTTATATTATGAATTTATGGACTAAAGGTGTAAAGAGCGCCCTCCGGCTGCAAGAATTAAAAACACAGTATCCAGCACTCATAGTGATGACAATAAATATTATTTCTCAGTATAGAAAATTGACATAAATATATAAGAATCCATCAATATTTCTCCAAATGTGCATGCTTTTAAGCTAAAAGCCTATATGAAATGCCATAGAGGTAACATAATTGTTCAGACACTTTGCACCACAGAAATACATTATATTTTTAAAGAATATAATAGAATACCATTATTTTAAATTGTAATAATATTTTACAGTATTGCTGTTTATGATGAGCTGAGACATTATTACAGAGGGTTTTTTTCACAGCCTACCTGACTGAAAGGCCTCATTAATATGCAAGTCATTTCAGATCATTACTATGTGATTCCTTTGTCTTCTCAGGTGTAAATGGCCCATTATTCATGCAGATTCACGCCTCCACACATACTGTGTTTCTTGACAAAAAGTGTCTTACAAAAACTAAATCAATATATTGTTTTATATGAAGGAGTAGGCAGCATAATTTTTACATAATTCTGAAGCAAAAACTCTAGTCTACAACCTCCAATACCCAAAAGTCTTGTGAACACAGATTTAATATACTTTTTTTGGCCTTATTTCAGTGACTTAAGTTTTTGTTTTTTCAATAACCACGCATAAACATTATTCCTTCAAAAATACAAACATGTACATACATGTTCCTCACATATTATTGTAGCCTAGTTTGTGCTGAATACAGTGTAATGACACTTTTGTCATTTATATGTTTATGAACAACTGAAAAAAGCACAAATGTCAGGGCATGTCAAAACTTCTCCAAGCCCCAAATCAGCCTCAGACTCCAGAGGGTTAAAAGACTAAAAGTTCAGTCGTTCATCAGTGGACCACTCCCAGCAAGAGGAACAAATAGATTTACACGGTTGCTTGGGCTTAACACATGGCTGCAAAAAACCTGCAACTTAATGGGACTGAATTTCATCGACAACTTCAATCTGTTCTGGAGTCAGAGACAACCGTTCACTCATGATGGCCTGCACCCAAACAAACTGGGCTCAAGAGTGCTAAAGGACAATATCTACTTCTGCCTATCCACTGCAAATCCACTCAACCTGAATGTCACAAACACACCTGGACAGAGTACAACTGGCCACAGGACTTCATTTCAGCATCTGAATGGACATGCGGTTGACACATCCCACAAGGTCAATGATAACACCACGCAGCCACAACAACCACTGCTCACGGGCACAATCCTGACTGAGCCCTGCCCACAGAGCTCACCAAGAGACAGTGACGTGTTAGAACTGCTCCAAGATTCAGCACCCAAGGACGACTTTCGGGAAAACAGCCAGGGAAGCCAGGACAACATATTACAGCCTCCGGTAACACCAGAGCAACAGCCCCTCTCACCGGACACGTTATCCCTCTCTCCAGCATCCCCTCTTCTGTGCTTCTCAGAGAAAATGGAGGAACTGCTGTGGAACCAAACGTTCCCACTATTTTGCTGTGAACCCCCAGATATCAACAAAAAAGCGTCAAGCCCCAAAACCACCAAAGCCTGTGGGTCCAGCTCGGCCTCCCCCTCCTCCTGCGAGAGCTCTTCGGTCCCTGCCACAACGCCAGGGCCTTCATCCTCCTCCATCTGTTCTAGGTGAACCAAAAACAACCAATAACAGCTCTCAGTGATGTGTGTCGGGTCCCCGCTATGATAACAGTGACTTTATCAAATGTTTACAGAACAAGCGGGAACCCAGAACAAGCGGGAACTGTTGCTTTCTCTATTTCTGTTTTATTATGTGATAGAAAGCCTAAGGCCTTCTCAAACCATTTGGCAAACCCATTTAATCTGCTAACTATTACACGTCAAACTAAGATTACTGTAGTAACAGAAAGTAAGACTGTTAAGTTAGCACTTTTAAACATCCGTTCACTTAAAAATAAATCACTTCTAGTCAATGACTTAATAACCACAAACAATCTAGATTTTATGCTTCTAAATGAAACATGGCTTGAAGACAGTTGTAGTGCAACAATCCTGAATGAAACAGCCCCTCCTAACTTTGCTTTTATGAGTGTCTGCAGAGCTGTTAGGAGAGGTGGAGGTGTTGCTGCTCTATTTAAAGATGTCTATCAATGCAAGTAAGTGTCACTTGGTGATTACCTGTCATTAGAATATTTGGGTATTGTGTTAAAAGGTGCTCCTCGCATTCTGTTTATAGTTATTTACAGACCTCCAAAATACTCTCCGACATTTGTTGAGGACTTTACAGAACTGTTATCAGAAATTTCCTCAGAGTTTGACTGTTTTGCTATTACTGGGGACTTTAACATCCACATAGAAAATGCAGAATCCAATATGGCAAAAGAAATCATAACTGTTTTGAATACTTTTGATCTGACTCAACATGTACATGGACCTACAGACAATCATGGACACACTCTAGATTTAATTATTAGTAAGAGTCTAAACATTTCATCCATTGTCATTAAGGATGTAGCGCTATCTGATCATTTCTGCATTTTCTTTGATATATTGATCTCTCCAACTGTTGAAGCTAGATCTGTCTCAGTCAAAAAGCGATACTTAAATGAGAATACTAGTGCACTGTTTATGAAGGCTATATCTTTAACAACAAGCATATCTGAAGACTCTGTTGATTTTCTCCTTGATTTTTTTAACTCAAAAGTACAGAACGTCATTGATAACATTGCTCCTGTGAAAGTCAGGAAGAAAAGTGGCAGGCAAAAAGCACCGTGGAGAAACTCAACAGCAGTGCAAAATATGAAAAGACAATGCAGAAAAGCTGAGCGCATGTGGCGAAAGACAAAACTCGAAATCCATTATAACATTTATAAAGATATCCTTCATGCTTTCAATGTGGAGCTAGGCAAAGCTAGACAGACCTTCTTCTCAAATATTATAAACAGAAACTTAAACAACACCCGCACTCTTTTTACTACTGTAGAGAGACTAACAAACCCCCCCAAGTCAGATTCTCGGTGAAATGCTCTCAGACAGCAAATGTTGTGAGTTTGCTTCCTTCTTCTCTGAGAAAATTAATAATGTCAGAAAGGCAATCAGCACATCTTTGAGCTGCACTGGGGTAATACAGATCAGATCACAACCTCAGAAAGTAGCTATTATGTCTGTTTTCGAAGCAATTGATGATGCAATTTTGGAAGAATCAGTACACCACCTTAAAACATCAACCTGCGCCCTTGACACACTTCCCACATCTTTTTTCAAAAGCGTGTTTAACTGTTTAGAAGCAGATCTCCTAGAAGTGGTAAATGCCTCACTTCTCTCTGGGACTTTTCCAAAATCCCTGAAAACTGCAGTTGTTAAGCCCCTCCTGAAAAAGAGCAATCTGGATAACACCATATTGATTCAATGATCTTGCCTATGAAAGGAAGATTTGAGATTGGTCTGTTGTTCTTAAGCTTGAATGGATATTTTGACAACTTTCCATCTGGTTTCCGACCACATCACAGCACAGAGACAGCACTCATAAAGATAATAAATGATATTCGCCTTAACACAGATACAGGTAAATTATCAGTGCTGGTTCTACTTGACCTCAGTACTGCGTTTGACACTGTCGATTACAACATTCTTCTTGACAGGCTCGAAAACTGGGTTGGGCTTTCTGGGATGGGCCTTAAATGGTTCAGGTCATACTTAGAAGGGAGAGGTTATTATGTGAGTATCGGTGACCATAAGTCTGAGTGGACATCCATGACATGCAGAGTCCCTCAAGGTTCAATACTTGCACCCCTCCTGTTCAACTTATATATGCTGCCACTGAGCCAAATAATGAGAAAGATCCAAATTGCATATCACAGCTATGCAGATGACACCCAGATTTACCTAGCCCTATCACCTAACGACTACAGCCCCATTGACTCCCTGTGCCAATGCATTGATGAAATTAAAAATTGGATGTGCCTAAACTTCCTTCAGTTAAACAAAGGCAAAACTGAAGTCATTGCATTTGGAAACAAAGATGAAGTTCTCAAAGTGAACATGTACCTTCACTATAGGGGTCAAACAATTAAAAATCAAGTCAGGAATCTTGGTGTGATTTTGGAGTCAGACCTGAGTTTCAGTAGCCATGTAAAGACAATAACTAAATCAGCATATTATCATCTCAAAAATATTGCAAGAATTAGATGCTTCGTCTCCAGTCAAGACTTAGAGAAACTTGTTCATGCTTTCATCACCAGCAATGTGGATTATTGTAATGGGCTCCTCACTGGCCTTCCCAAAAAGACCATAAGACAGCTGCAGCTCGTACAGAACGCTGCTGCCAGGATTCTGAGCAGAACCAGAAAACATGAACACATCACACCAGTCCTCAGGTCCTTGCACTGGCTTCCAGTTGCATTTAGAAGTGATTTTAAAGTACTGTTACTTGTTTATAAATCACTCAATGGCCTAGGACCTCAATACATTGCAGATATGCTCATAGAATATCACTCAGATCATCAGGATCAAGTCATTTAGAAATACCAAGGGTTCACTCAAATTAAGGAGAGTCTGCTTTTAGCTGTTACGCCAGCCGCAGCTGGAACCAGCTTCCAGAAGAGATCAGATGTGCTCCAACAAGTATCCACATTCAAATCCAGACTCAAAACACATCTTTTTATCTATGCATTTGCTGATTGAGCAATGTGCTATGTCCAAACTGTTTGCATTTTATTTTATACGTATTATCTTTTTATTATTTTAATTCTTTTTCCTGTTTTTATTTCATTTTTAATGTATTTCATATCTTTTATGTATCATCTTGTTATTTTATGTATAGCTACCCCTATCTTGGCCACTGGGAGGAAGTGGACCCCGTTGGCTGCAACTGAGCAGGCAAAGGCAGCACTCAGACATAAGGACATCATGGGCTGAGTGCAGGAGGGGAGGAGTGGTCTTGGACTTGGGGCCAGTACACCAGTGTGGAGCAAGGCCTCTCCACCTCAGAGACGTAAGATGGTGGTCCAGGAGGTACGTTGGGAGGAGGAAGCAAGAAGGTGCGCCCAAGCTGTGGCACAGGCAAAACAAGGGCAGTGGTTGACATGGGAAGGAGTGGAGAAGAGGAAGATCTCCTGGAAAGAGCTGTGGGAGATGGAGGCATTTAGGGCAAGCTTTACCATCAGGGCTGCCTACGATGTCCTACCTTCTCCCGCAAACCATGGGTGCAAGACCAGCCTCACCCAAGGCCGTTACACCTGGCGGCACAACCAGGTGCTAAAATGTCTTGCAGCAGTGTTGGAAAGTCGACGGAGAAGCGTGAATGCCCTTCCTCCCCCATCACCCCAGTGGCAGCCAACACCATTTGTTCGGGAGGGTGAGGGCCAAGCCAACCTCACCACCATAAGATCAGACTCTGGTCAGCTGGGCAGAGCACGGGACTGGGAGCTGCTGGCAGACTTGAACAAGAAACTCTGCTTCCCAGCTGAAATCGCAGCCACCAACCTGCGACCAGACCTTGTTCTGTGGTCAGCCTCCCTCAAGCTTGTCTACATCATCGAGCTCACTGTGCCCTGGGAGGGTGCAGTGGAGGAGGCCTATGAACGGAAAAGGTTGAGGTACGCCGAACTTGCAACCGATGTGCAGCAACAAGGCTGGAACGTGAAGGTACGTCCAGTGGAAGTAGGCTGCAGAGGGTTTGTAGCCACCTCAACATCCAGGCTACTTAGGGAGATGGGAGTGCGAGGAAAGGCCTATCGGCAGGCAGTCAAAGACCTCTCCGTGGCTGCGGAAAAGGGAAGCCAGTGGCTATGGGTGAAGAGAAAAGACTCCGCTTGGGTCTTCAAATGAGTTGATGGAACCTAGGGAGTGAACCTGGGACGCTGGGATTCACTGCTGAACCCTCTGGAGGTGTCGTGGGCCTATCAGCGAAACACCAAGGAAGGAGGGCGCCCACTTGACAACCCAAAGGGTGCCATCACTCAACTGACCATCCCACGGAGTCTCATCGGAGCCTCAAGTACCCTCCTGACGACATACCTGACGACAGAGCCATCACTCAATGGACCATCCCATGGAGTCTCATCGGTGCCTCAAGTATGCATTAAGGGATATCAACATCAAGTCCTATACAACAGATCTGATCATCTGGAGAGCCAGTGACTGCTGTGAAAGGGCAGCTGACGACAAGGGAAAGACCTTGTGATAGAATGGAAAGACAGCTGACAGGAGGGAATAGACCCCAACGGGGCCGCCATGGGCTAGCTACCCATGGCGGCGGGATCCAGCACGAGAGGTGCATGGGTCCCACCCACACATAGCTACGAAAAGTCCTATGAAGAAAACACCCCCTGAGCCAGCGAGAGCGGGGGCGGAAGATGGCTCATCGGCGGATAACCCGGAAATGAACACAGGAATGGAACAGATTACGAGATTGATGATCAGCATACCTGAGGCTCCGACAGTTACAGCAGGAAATAAGCTCCAGAATTGCATTTGTGGCTGGACAAAGGTTACTTCTATCCAAGGCCTGAAAATACACCAGGGCAAAAAAGGGTGCCTAAAGAAGGATCAACAGGGAAGTCGCATCGACAGCTACTTTTTGAGAAGCAGGCCGAGTCAGTTGACAGAAGTTCAGCAGCAGGACACACACCACAGTCTGCAGGACATCAACACCCCTGCCCTAGACGAGGAACAACATGGCACAAGAGGGCAACCTGAACCCAACCCATCACGACCAACAGCAGAGAAGAAGATCCAGGGGCGAAGGCCATTAGTCAAGTGGCCAAAGGCCTGCAACAAGACGATGTGGAAGGAGACCAACACCGATCTCTGCAGCATGCTGGAAGGGATCAGAGGCACAGCCATGGAAAAGTTGTATAGGATGGGTGATCTTATCTATGCCTACGGAGTGGAACGATTTGGAGTGGTCGAAAGCAAACGAGCTACTCCTTCAATCCCCACCAAGTTCAGAAGGCAGACAGAGATAGATCGCCTAGTCAAGGAGAGGAGACAGCTGAAGAAGCAATGGAGAAAGGCCACAGAGGAGGAGAAGGAGGGTATAAACCTGTTGCAGAAAGAGATCCAGGGCAGGCTTGCAACACTGAGGAGAGCTGAAAACCTTCTGAGGAAGCGCAGATGGAAGGAGCAAACAAGATCACGCTTCTATAAAGATCCCTTCAAATTTGTGAAGAATCTCTTCACAAAGGAGAAGAGCGGAAGTCTCTCAGTGTCAAAGGCCGACCTGGAAAAACATCTGAAAAACTCCTGCACAGATGACAGACACCAGGAAAAAGTTACACTCCCACCTGACATGCCACCAGTCAACCCACCAGAGCACGAGTTGGATATCAATCCACTCAGGTGGAGTGAGGTAGAACAAACCGTGCGTAGAGCAAGGGCCGCATCATCTCCAGGTCCCAATGGAGTTCCATACAGGCTCTACAAAAACGCTCCAGATGTCCTGCGATTTCTCTGGAAACTGATGAGAGTTGTGTGGCAAAAGAAGGAGATACCAACATCCTGGCGGATAGCCGGAGGGATCCTTATCCCCAAGGAAAAGGACTCATCAGAGATTTGGCAGTTCCGACAGATCAGCCTTCTAAACGTAGAGGGAAAAATCTTCTTCAGCGTGGTCACTCACAGGCTGGCAGGATACCTGCAAAGAAATAACTTCATTGACACGTCAATCCAGAAAGCAGGCATCTCAGGCTTTTCTGGTTGTGTAGAACACGCTAGTGTCATATGGCATCAGATCCAAGTCGCCAAAAAGGAGGGAACAGATCTTCACGTGGTGTTCCTGGATCTCGCGAATGCCTTTGGCTCAGTCCCTCACAACCTCCTGTGGACAGCCTTTGACTACTTTAGAGTCCCAGCAGCTCTCACAACCCTTGTCAAGGCCTACTTTCAGGACGTCCAACTCTGTGTGACAACAGCAGAGTACACAACAGCTTGGCAACACCTGGAAGTGGGAATCATGGCGGGCTGCACCATCTCCCCACTGGCCTTCACCCTGGCCATGGAGGTCATCATTCGGGCCTCTAGATAGACAGTTGGCGGACAGCGAATAAAATCTGGGCTGAGGCTGCTGCCGGTCAGAGCATACATGGATGACCTCACAACTCTCACCACGACCAAGGTTTGCACTGCACGATTATTAAGAAAGCTTCAGGAAAACATTGAACGGGCTCGCATGAAGATCAAGCTGAGCAAGTCCAGAAGCATCTCTAACATCAAGGGTAAGTTGTCAGACCACCGCTTCCACATCGGCGAGGAACCCATCCCAACTGTCTCAGAGAAGCCAGTGAAGAGCTTAAGTCGGTGGTATGATGCCTCCCTTAAAGACAAAGAGCAAGTAGAACAGCTTAGGAAGGAGGTAGCCAGTGGCTTGGAAAAGATCGACAGAACCTGCTCCCTGGCAAGCTGAAGCTCTGGTGCATGCAGTATGGACTACTTCCACGTCTCCTGTGGCCACTAACCCTCTATGAAGTCACGCTCTCGAAGGTGGAAAAGCTGGAGAGACTGGTCAGCTCATATGTAAGGAAGTGGCTTGGCCTTCCCAGGTGCCTCAGCAGTATTGGACTTTACAAAAGGGATGCTACATCTGCCCATTTCCAGTCTGGTAGAGGAGTACAAGTGTGCCAAAGTCAGACTGGAGATGATGCTACTGGATTCGAATGATCCATTTGTAGCCCAAGCTACCCCTATCTTGGCCACTGGGAGGAAGTGGACCCCGTTGGCTGCAACTGAGCAGGCAAAGGCAGCACTCAGACATAAGGACATCATGGGCCGAGTGCAGGAGGGGAGGAGTGGTCTTGGACTTGGGGCCAGTACACCAGTGTAGAGCAAGGCCTCTCCACCTCAGAGATGTAAGATGGTGGTCCAGGAGGTACGTCGGGAGGAGAAAGCAAGAAGGTGCGCCCAAGCTGTGGCACAGGCAAAGCAAGGGCAGTGGATGACATGGGAAGGAGTGGAGAAGAGGAAGATCTCCTGGAAAGAGCTGTGGGAGATGGAGGCATTTAGGGCAAGCTTTACCATCAGGGCTGCCTACGATGTCCTACCTTCTCCCGCAAACCTAAGCCAATGGTATGCCGAAGACCCTACGTGCCCTCTATGCCCAAGTCTAGCAACACTGAAGCACATCTTAGTGGGATGCAAGACCAGCCTCACCCAAGGCCGTTACACCTGGCGGCACAACCAGCTGCTAAAATGTCTTGCAGCAGTGTTGGAAAGTCGATGGAGAAGCGTGAATGCCCTTCCTCCCCTGTCACCCCAGTGGCAGCCAACACCATTTGATCGGGAGGGTGGGGGCCAAGCCAACCTCACCACCATAAGATCAGACTCTGGTCAGCTGGGCAGAGCACGGGACTGGGAGCTGCTGGCAGACTTGAACAAGAAACTCTGCTTCCCAGCTGAAATCGCAGCCACCAACCTGCGACCAGACCTTGTTCTGTGGTCAGCCTCCCTCAAGCTTGTCTACATCATCGAGCTCACTGTGTCCTGGGAGGGTGCAGTGGAGGAGGCCTATGAACGGAAATGGTTGAGGTACGCCGAACTTGCAACCGATGTGCAGCAACAAGGCTGAAACGTGAAGGTACGTCCAGTGGAAGTAGGCTGCAGAGGGTTTGTAGCCACCTCAACATCCAGGCTACTTAGGGAGATGGGAGTGCGAGGAAAGGCCTATCGGCAGGCAGTCAAAGACCTCTCCGTGGCTGCGGAAAAGGGAAGCCAGTGGCTATGGGTGAAGAGAAAAGACTCCGCTTGGGTCTTCAAATGAGTTGATGGAACCTAGGGAGTGAACCTGGGACGCTGGGATTCACTGCTGAACCCTCTGGAGATGTCGTGGGCCTATCAGCGAAACACCAAGGAAGGAGGGCGCCCACTTGACAACCCAAAGGGTGCCATCACTCAACTAACCATCCCACGGAGTCTCATCGGAGCCTCAAGTACCCTCCTGACGACATACCTGACGACAGTGCCATCACTCAATGGACCATCCCATGGAGTCTCATCGGTGCCTCAAGTATGCATTAAGGGATATCAACATCAAGTCCTATACAACAGATCTGACTTTTAAGGCATTTTAAATATTGCTGTCTGGTTGAAAGAGCTGGGACAATTAGGAAGAAAGCATTTGTGATTAGGTTAAAATTTGGAAAAAATTTGGATAAGGGGACAAACCATGGGGAAATTTGAGCTGTAGTGCATGGTTAAGATATCTCTGGATTACAGTCAGGACACTTTCCAAAGGGGGAAATTTCCAAAGGGGAAATTTGAACTGCGTTGCACAAATAAGATATCTCCGGAAGGGGGATTAGGGCTGTGTGGTGCAGTTTGAGGTGTCTTGGCAAAATGGGAGATTGAAACTTTGTTTATCAGTTTGAAGTGCCTTGACAGGTAGCAGTCCTGTCGTGTAAGGAAGATCCATTCAGATCTGCTCTGATGGATAGATCCGTTTAGATCCACTCTGACAGACAACAACAACAACAACAACAAAAACTCCCTAAGACTTCCTAGCTCATCCATCCAGATAGCAAAATTCTGTTTTTACTGTTATTTCTAGTCCTTATGTTCTATTTTTATTATTCTTCTTTATGTAAAGCACTTTGAATTACCATTGTGTATGAAATGTGCTATACAAATAAAATTGCCTTGCCTTGCCTTGCCTAAGTATACAGAAGTCTATCCAGTTAATACAGTGAAACAAGCCCTTACTTCAAGGCCAGTCTCTGAATTAGACGTCAGAAGAACAATTACATCTCTAAAACAATCCAGAGCAAAGGATATATTTGGTATGGATGTGCTTAAAGAGCTTTGTGAGTCATTATTTTCAGTTTCTCAGGGGATGTTTCCTTGTGCTTGGAAGTCATCTGTTTTTGTGCCCATATTCAAAAGTGGTAATCCTCACTCTGCGAATAATTATAGACCTGTTAGTATTTTACCTATAATCTCAAAGGTTGCAGAGAAATTGGTGGCTGCACAAATCACTAATCATTTGAATAGTTCTACTAGAAAGACTCGAGAGGCAAAATAACATAATGATGAAATTTATTAACAACCAGAAAGCTACACAATAAGATAAAGTTCTTTGGCGTAGGCCCCGTCTGTAGCACACAGCCGAAGGGTTGTAGGCTCGGCATATCCTTCCCGGAATAAAGGCAGGGGCGTAGCCGACCCCCACAGGGTTATGGACAGGGACCATCCTTATGGTGGTGGGGAGGATGGAGGTGGAGATTGGCGTCAGCATCTGCGAACTCAGATAAGTGTAAGTACCGATGCTTTATACCTGAGTGTTCGATAATGATTGGTTAGATCTGATCTAATGAATGATGTAACATTAGAGTCTTCCCGGGAGAACTTACGCTAGAGCTTTCATTTCTACCAGAAAGACTCGGGAGACAAAATAACATAATGATGAAATGTATTAACAACCAGAAAGCTATACAATAAGATAAAGTTCTTTGGCATAGGCCCCATCCGTAGCACATATCCTAAGGGTTGTAGGCTTGGCATATCCTGCCCAGAATAAAGGCAGGGGCGTAGCCGACCCCCAAAGGATGGTAAAGAGTTATCCCAACTGGACGGAGCCTACCCCCCAAAAAAGATGAGAGGAATGTATACGCACCAGTGATGAATCTTGCAGATCCTGAAACAGAGATAAAAATAAATTAGGCATGAAAGGATTTAGTGAACACAAGATAACGTAAAGAAAAAGGCCACAATAAGCCACATAAACACAATAGCCTTGAGTAAAGCCACGTATACACGACAGCCTTGAGCGGCGGCAACGGCCACGTTAGGCCACATAGACACAGAACCATGAGCAGCGACGATGGCCACATTAGGCCACATAGACATGATAGCCTTGAGCCCGATGACTATGTTAAGCCACATTGAAATGATAGCCTAAGTTACAACGACAGCCACGATAGGCCAGGCAGACATGAAAGCCTTGGGCGGCGATGGCAGCCACGTTTGGCCATGCAGACACGATAGCCTTGAGCGGCGACAGCGGCCACAATATGCCACTCATACACTATATCCTTGAACAGTGAGAATGACCATGTAAGGCCACACAGATGCAATAACCTTAGGCGGCAGCATGAGACAAATATATAAATAACAGTCATAGAGAGATTAAGCTAAGGACGAGAGCGATTAAGATCGCTAACGATAAAACATAACACCACCACCACCACCAGTATATGCAGATTTTACCTTACTCAAGACTTGAGAGGGCTTTTTGAGCTTCAAGAATAGTTCTGGAATCTGGTCTTATGTAGAATTCAAATGCGAAAGATGACCATCTGCCCAGGAGCTTGATAGCTGATGTTGAAACTCCATGTTCAGCAGCTGTGGTGGCTGCCCCAATTCTGAATGAATGCCCAGTATATAGCAGAGGAGGTAGATTGCAGCTTTATAAGACTGAGCTAAGTGAGACTTGAACCAAGCCTTGGTGATGGGTACTCCATTAGATAAAAGGAAAAGGGGGAAATGATCAGGGGTTCTAGGCCGAACTTTGAGATAATTAACCATAGAAGTGAAGGGACAGAAGCTATTCCTAAGTTTAGAAAAATGTTACACCAGAGCCTTGAGAGTTATTTTTAGAGTGTTTCAGAAAAAGTGTAAAGAAATCAGGAGAGAAACGTAGATCAGAAAAGGAAATGCAACGGGCAGAATTGAAATGTTTAGATTCTGAAGTAAATTCCCCTGGATGCATGAAACCATATAAAGTTTATAGAAACACTGCTTCTAGCATGATGTTAAAATATGAAGAAAAAAGACCATTACGAATGGAATTTATTAATCTTTGCAGAATAGGCAAAGAGATTGGCAGCCGTTTATCTGGAGTTTTACATGAAGATTTGGCTATGCCTTTGAGTAGCAGACGAATAAAAGGTACTGAGAAAAGACTTGGATAATTAGGATTATAATACCTTGCGTAAAACTGAATGCCTGGTAGCAATCTACAGATAGAAATTTTAAGATTGCGTTTCTCATAGTTATAAACCAGAAAGGAACAAACAGTTGAAATCAAGATAGGAAATAACATGATCTGATAGGAAAAGCAGAACATTAGAGATGAAGACCAAGCTGATGTATAAGCATTTAGTGTAGAGGGAGTCACACCTTTAGAAATATAGCATCGAGCCGAATTCAGCAATTTATCTAGTTTAAAATTATCTCTGCTAGCAGGGGGCAGGGTGTTGGATCCGGGTTGGCTGAAGGGCAAAGCCGTCTGAAAGCCTGAAAACGAAAGCGAGAAAGAGCGTCAGCTATAACATTACAATGACGGGGAATATGGGCTGCCTTGATAATAAAATTGTGAACAACTAATTAAGTGTCTTAAGAATGGCATGATCTTAAGACAGGAAGATCTACCTTTGTTGATAATAGCGACCATGGCTTCGTTATCGTAAAACATCATGATATGTTTCCTAGACCACGCCAGACCCCAGAGAACACTAGAGGGTAGATTTCGTGAAGAGTGGACGAAACTGAACCTGATTCTGGCTTGGGAAAATTGATTGGCCATTTCTCGGTAAACCATTGCCCTTGAAAGAATCCCCCGAAGCCGATAGATGATAAGTTCCATTTAACGCCGAATAAAGGCCAATCGGAGGGGTGAATTGGCATGGTCTTGAATGCATCCGTGATATCAGCTTTAGCTAACGAAGCACCTTGACCAGCTAATTTGATCAATTGAATGGCGTTATCGACCGAGGCATAATGCAGAGAAAAGGGTGTCAATGGAATACATTCGTTAACGCTCGCTGTATGATTAGAATGAGAAGACATGTCAAAGATGAGACGTTTTTTACTGGAGTATTTATGGGTTGCAACGCCAATGGAATTAATGCGAAAAGGAGAAAAAGGAGGAGAAGCAAAAGGGCCAATAACATATCCTTTATTAACCTCTTTCTCTAAAAGAGCTGAAACCACGTCGGTGTCACAGACACGTCAGGTTCCAACATCCACCAATCACAGCGCACTCCATCCCCAGAGTACTGATCACCGCCACCTGCACCTCATCATTGCACCAATCAACAGCACTACAAAGAGCACACACACACAGTACTCCATGTCCGGTCTCGTTTGCAGATTGTTACAACCAGCTCTTAATTGTAACATTAACAAGAGGCAGCACAGGCGGGCAAGTAGAGAAAAGGAAAAATTTATTTAACAAAATAAACATTTAACAAAAGTATTCAAACGATCAGTAGTCAGTATATGAACATCAATTCATTGTGAAGAGTGCATGGAAGGGGACTGTGAGCTAAAGGTCTGCATGTATGTTAACACAAAATCAACACAAAATCAACCAAAAAACAATCGGAGCCGCTAGGTCAGGTGTAACGCGCGCCCGTACCAATCCACCGTGCTGGAACTCTTATAGCCCCAATAATGAGCCTCAGGTGGAAAAAACCACACCCCCACGAACGTCATACCTACAAAACAAGAAAACACAGGAAAACACAGGCCCAGCACTAACTGGGCCCTAACAAGATACTCACGTTAATGCTTACCTCAAGGACTCCCCGCTCCATACTTACCTGTCTCCAGCGTGTCTCCTTCCCTCTGTGTGCCTCGTCTACTGTGTGTGAGTGCTCTACCCATCTCCAGCGATCTCCAGCTCCAGCGTGTTCACGGATATCCATATCTGAAAAGGAAAGGACAGTAACTATCTCCATTCTACTCATTCATCCATCTACTAATTCATCACTGCTTACCTGTTCACTGCATTCTGCTCTACTGGTGTCAATAAACAACCATTACCTGTTTACATCTGTGTCTGACTCCTGTGTACCGTAACAGTCGGGTTCTAACTGGGCAGATTGTACATTTTTAGCTACGTAAGAGATAGTAAGATGAGAAAGGACGCCTACTCGAAACCCTTGAGACAGACCTGTTGTGGCAAAAATCAACTCCGACTCTAATGGTTAAGAGACAAATACGTCCAATTGTCTTTAAAGATTTTATTTCTTGCAAGAAAGGTCAGACAGTCATACACTGTAAAATGTAATTGCTGAGCTTACTAAAATGATTAAGTAAACTTAACTTATTTTATTAAGTTTGTTGATATTACTTAGTTTAACTAAGTAATTTCAACTTTTTCCCCACACAAAGTGCTTAAACTCAACTTGTTCATTTAGCTCAACTTAAAAGTTTAAGTATTGTGAATGCACCATATATACAGTAGGTGGCGGTAATACTCCAAAGGAGTGAGAGCTCATTAATTGGACGAAGAAGAAGACTGCACATGCGTAGTTACTTGGTTCAGATAGCAGGTTCATTAATTTGCACATGGCTGGATAAGAGCATGATGAGGTAAGTCTCATTTTTTTTTATAGTTTAACTGCTACATTTTCATTTCAAAATAACAATATCAAATCAAAGTTTATAAAAAAGTCGTATTTTGTTAATATATTGATATAGAATCGATGGATGACGTTGGATTGCTCTTAGCAATCTAATAATTGGTAATCGCCTCGCTTTTAAGATAAACGTGTTTTAGGTCAAGAGACAAGTTACAGAGGTGGTTAGAGTAACAAAAACTTACTGAAGTAAAATACAAGTAATTGTGTAAATGATTAGTTGAAGTTATAGTCTTAATTACTTGAGTAAAAGGAAAAGGTATGCAATTGAAAAGTAACCAGTTTATAATTAGTGTTGATGTCCTTTATATATATCAATATAAAAACATCTGTTTTCAGATTAGTGACGGACGAGTGAAGCTCTTTACACGTGAAACGTTACTCATACCCGCAATTTAACATTTGAGCATAGTAACGTTATGCAGGATTTTTGCCTTCTTTTCTAAAATACAATAATGTGTAAGGTTATATATTCTGCAAGCACGTGTGTCTAAGCAACACTGTTTTTTTCTTAAGACTAAAAACTCATTCTGATTTAAACACCTCATGTGCCTTCAGACCATATACTGGATAAATTAGTGATTCGTGAGCCAATTTAGATCGTCTTTCTCTGTTGTGTTTCCAGTTATCGGCAAAGAATCGATTCAAACAAATCGACCCGAAAAACCATTAATTTAATGCCTTAAAATATGGCTGGGCGGTTTTTCCGATTTTTTCGATTATTTCGAATTTTTGTTTTGCCTCGATTTTATTATTTTCTGAATCGAGAAATCGCGATTTTGAATAAAAATGTTAGCAAGCGTTTAATTAGACATGTTGACAATACAGCAATGATAACCGCATTAGGAGAAGAAAATGATCCGACCTCAGGATGGCGCCGGCGCGCCTGAATAACCGCTCTCATGTGACGCTCATGTGATGTCATAGACTGAACACGTCACTGTTCTCAAGCGGCTGTTCATTCAGAAATCCGTTGAATAATAATAAGTGAGACGCAGGCAGGAATGAGGAAAAGAAGCAAAGTTATTAAACGCGAGTTGAGCTTTTTTTCTTTCTTTTTCTTTTCTTTTTTTTATACTTGACCGCCGTGCTTTTACAAAGCCGTTTCATGGGCGAGACGCTGCAAAAGACACGAGAGAAGTGCAACACCTAAGTTAAACATGTCCGCCAAACATAAAAACGGTAGGACAAATGGAATGCAAAAATCTGTAAACCTGTTTGATATTTCATACAGAGATAGTATATTAAAAGCACATTTTAGTTCATATTAATGCTGTCTCAAAATAGCACGGTTGAGTACACTTAGATGTTCTTAAGATTATCTTAAGAAGTACTAAAGAAGAATTTTTAGTATATTAAGTACAAAATTAGTGCATGAAAATAAAGCACTTTAAGTACATTAGAGAAGTGTACTTTTTTCACCTGGGACACCATATTGATCACTTCATGTGTGGTGCACTTGGAATGGAACTTTTTTAACCAGATTGTTAATAAAGAGAATGTTACTTAAATCATATTGTAGTTAAGTTTTTAAGGTGACTAGTTAAACAGTAAAAAAATAAATAAAAAAATCGAAATCGAAATTGTGAATCGGTCAATCGTTCTGAAAAATCAAGATTTGATTTTTTTGCCATATCGCCCAGCCCTACCTTAAAATGGGAAAAAAAAAAAGAAAAAAAAAAGTTAAATAAGAGATGTGCTGCAAAGAAAACATTATTTTATGCAAGTTTTTAAAGTGGATGCTAAAAATAATGTTTTTACAAATTGCTTGTTACCATTAATCCATATACTTTGTTAACTTTTTTGCAGAAGTTTGTTTCTTTGAAGAGCGCAGTGGACATGCAGTGGAAGTGTAAGTTCTGTGTTTATTTCTGTGAAAAGAGAGCTCTGCTATTGAAGCATTATCGGATTAAACATGGAAGCTACACAAGAACCAATCAAATTCCTTGTCTTCACACAGACTGTTTGTGTTCTTTTAAATCATTCAATGCTCTAAAAGTGCATTTAACAAGAAATCACTCTGAAAATGCAAAACAAACAAGTGGATCAAAACCAACACCTTTGATATTTAATTGTCCTCTCTGTGAATTTAAAGAACCCTGCACAGAATCCTTGTTTTTCTGCCATTTGCGTCAACATCTGAAAAATAATGAGATGGTTCAGTGCCCATACAAAGACTGCGATTTTGAAAGCAGAATTTATTCCACATTTAATGCTCATAAAAGTAAGCAACACCAGTTTAGCACTCAGAGGAACTTTAAGCCCAACATTTTAGTGGAGTTGCAAAATATTGCTGCCGATTTACAGCAAGATGTTACACAAAGTACAGCTTCTTGCTATGATTCAGTTGATTCTACAGAGTTTGGCCAGGATGAATATGAAGAAGGTGACCCAAATCAAAGTCTGGATGATTTACAGAGACAACTTAAGCATAATTTAGGATTGCTTTTCCTTAAGATGCAAACCATTCTGCATATATCTGATGCAGCAGTACAAGAAGTAATACAACAAATTACTCAGATTTTTCTTCTGTCAAGGCCCCTTTTGAGTAATGGCATTCAGCAGATTTTAAATCAACATGAAATCACTTATAGTGATGATGTTTTGAAAGACATTGTGAAAATTGTCACAGAGAATAATCTGATCTTAAAAATGACAGAGTCTGGTGAGCCTCTATCTACCATCAATAAAAGAGCATCATACTTTGAGAAAGAATTTCCAATAGTTATGCCAATAGAATACAAACTCGACAAAGAATCACAGTCTTTTGCATATGTGCCAATCTTGAACATGTTACAGCTGCTTTTAAACAGATCAGAGGTCCTTGATAAAGTTCTTGCTCCCGATGGCAGTGCATGTGGAATTACCTCTTACAGAGATGGCACTAACTACTCTGAGAATCCTTTTCTGATGGCAGAAAAATTTAGGATTTTACTTGCCCTCTACACTGATGAATTTGAGATTGCCAATCCTCTTGGCACTTCAAAAAAGAAACACAAGATGTTCAGTGTTTACTGGGTCCTTGCCAATCTTCCCTCTAAGTATCGGTCTTCTCTTCATGCAATTCAGTTGGCAATCTTATGCAAAGCTAGTGCAGTGAAACAGTATGGATATGAAAAAGTCCTACACCCTCTTGTTCAAGACCTGAAAACATTAGAGAAACATGGCATCTTTGTAGAGCGGTTAGGAGAATGTGTATTGGGAACTGTTCTCTGCGTGTCTGCTGATAACCTTGGTGCCCATTCCTTGGCAGGATTCCAAGAGAGTTTCATTGTGGAACACCCCTGTCGCTTCTGTATGGTGAAGAAGAGCGAAATCCAACAAAGAGAGGTACGGACAGGAGCATTTGAATCCAGGACCAAGCTAAATCACGACAGGCAAGTTGAAGAAGTTTTAAAAGATCAGAGTTTGGTTAAACAGTATGGTGTGAAAGGTAGATGTGTCTTCAGAGAGCTAGACTATTTTCACCCTGTTGGCGGCTTTCCACCTGACCTCATGCATGATCTTTTAGAGGGTGTCATACCCGTTGAAATGGCAGTGTGTCTTAATGATTTGATCAACAAAAAGTACATTACTCTTGACTACTTAAACAGAACAATCAAGCAGTTTCCATACAAATTCATGGACAAGACTGATCAGCCTCAAACTATTCCAGTTGCCTTTGCCTCTAGAGGCACAATTGGTGGTAATGGCCATGAAAATTGGGCACTTCTAAGACTTCTTCCCCTTATGATTGGATTTGATATCCCAGAGAATGATCCATCATGGGAGATTTTAATGCTTTTGAAAGACATTTTGGAACTGGTGACGTCCTTCAGATTCACTGAGGAAACTATTGATTTCCTTGGGGATAAAATTTCAGAGCACAGAGGTTTGCTTTTAACAGCATTTCCTCATTTTGCATTGCGTCCCAAACACCATTACATTGAGCATTACCCACAACTTATACGAACGTATGGGCCTTTAAGAGATGTCTGGACAATGCGTTTTGAAGGCAAACATAAGTTCTTCAAGCAAATCATTCGTGACACAAAGAATTTCAAAAATGTCCCTCAAACTCTGGCAGTCCGACATCAAAGAATGATGGCGTACCACATGGATTCATTTTCTTTTTTCAAACCTTCTGTGCAGATGGAAAAAGTTGCAGTTACACTGATTTCATCTTTTCCTGAGAATGTTCAGAATGTTCTTCAGAACAACTTTGGTGCTCAAACCACTGTCCTTGTTACATCCTCAGTATGCATTGATGGCATTAAGTACTGTCCAGATGTAGTTGTTTCTGTTGGCTCCTGTTCAGGTCTTCCTGATTTCAGGCAAATTGTTAAAATTGTAGTCATCAACACAGATGTTTTGTTTGTGTGCAAAGAACAGACAGCGTGGTACACTGAGCATCTGCGTTCCTATGAATTGTCCAGCCATGTACCACTTATGTCAGTCATTAAGCTGTCTGATTTGAATGACTTGTTTCCACTGCCAACCTACAAAATACAAGGCAGGATATTTGTTACAATTAAACATTTCATCTTGTGCTGAATATTGTCTTGGGTCTAATACTGAAAATTGTGGAACGTGTCAAAATTGTTTTCTCAAATTATTTTTAGGTCCACATGACATAATGGAGACGAGAACTGTTTTAAGAGTGATTGTGACTGACAATGATATTCGGAAGGTCACACTTCCTAGCAAACCACAAACCCTGGACTCCCTGATTGAACAGCTTGGGCAGCATCTTGATCTTCCATACACGTTCTCTCTTCAATATGAAGATGCCGATTTTAACAATGCACTTGTTAACCTGACTGACGTTGCAGATTTAACGGAGAAGCCCACTTTGAAGGTAATCGCTCTCGTGACATCACCTACACCGAGCCAGGCTGACACCGACATTATTTCTGTTACCTCTCAAGAAGAGTCACCTCTTACACGCCAGGATCCATGGCCAGAAACATTTGAAATTCCCAGCTTTTCCGTGGATGTGGAATACAGACTGCGCCAGGGAAACCTCTTGTTTATGAGAGATAAGACATACTTAAAAGTTCCCAGGGACATGAAACATGAAGTGCTTGAAAAGCTTGCTGAGGCTATGTACAAATTTAAAGCATATCCCCGTGAAGAAGATTTCAATGATGTTGCATCGGCACTTGTAAAAAAACATCCATGCCTTTTTGAACCAGGCTCCACCACTGGATGGAATGGATGGAAAAACAGTATAAAGTTTAAAATGGGTAATTACAGGAGCAAACTACGGAGAGCTGGATGCACCGATGTTCTTGTTAATTCAATGAAAAGAGGAAGCCAAGATTCTCCAAGAAATGTCAAGAAACCCAAACGATTCGAGATCAATTTTCTACCCAATATGCCTTCTGGTGAAAATGAAAGCAGCATGGAATCAAAACGATTAGAAATTGTGGAGGAAATGAAGAAACGACATCCAAGTTCTACACTGATAGCACAGTACATGGACATAACTTTTTCGCTAAGAAGAAAAGAGTTGGTTGAAAAGGAGCCTTCAGTAAAGGAGACTTTACAAAGATGGCCAGCACTCTTCAGGGAAAGTCAGGTAATTAAGACACATTTTATCTAGGGCATGTAAAAATATTTTAAGTCTTAATGTGTTGTTTCTTTTGTTCTCCTTTTCGTAGATTATTGCGGAGTTCAACCGGATCACAAGCAAAAACCTGAAGCAAGAATTGCTTTAGAGTTTTAATCAGTCACCTGCCAACCTGGATACAAAACCAAAACTCCAGTCACTAAAAGCTTTGTAGTAAAGAATTTGTTCAATATGTTTTTAATAGCAGAAACAAAACTGTCTTAGGTCTATTGTTGCCTTTTGGTTGTTGTATCCAGATTGATGGGTGACTGATTAAAAATCTCAATACCCGCAACTTAAAAACCTTGATGTTTTAATCCATTTTTGTTTTAAGCTTCTGATGGCAGAAAAAGACCATGTTATTGTAGGTCTGTTGTTGCACTTTGGGTGTTTTATTCAGGTTGATGGGTGACTGATTAAAACAAATCTGTTTTATTTAAAATGTTTAGTGTTTGCAGAAACAAGGATTTGTTACTGTATGTCTGTTGCATGTTGAGTTTTTTTTTTTTTTTTTTTTTTTTTTTGTCATCCATCAACTTGGGTATAAATCCTAGAAAAAAGAAACTGTAATTGCTGCATAACTTGGATGTTTTGATCAAGATGTGTTCTTTGTGTTTCTGATGGCAGAAACAAGACCATGTTGCAGTAGGTCTGTTGTTGAATTTTTTGGTAGTTTTAATCAGACACCTACCAACCTGGATTCAAAACCAAAACTTTTAGTCAAGATGTGTTTGTTAGTTATAACAGAAAGATTTAGTCTTGTGTCTGTTGTTGCATTTTGGGTGTTGTATCCAGGTTGATGGGTGACTGATTAAAACAAATCCCTATTTAAAAAAAAAAAAAAAAAAAAAAGGCTGTTGTTTTAATCAGATTTGAGCTGATGGCAGAAACAAGACTGTTGTTTTAGGTCTGTTGTTACACTTTGGATGTATAATTCTGTCATCCTGGATACAAATTATAGAAAAAGCAAACCCGTAATTGCTGCAATTCTGCCGTAATTTGTGAGTTTTATTTAATCAACTGTCAGCCTGGATACAAAAACCAAAACTGCAGTATTGAAACTTTTTTTTTTTTTTTTTTTTTTTTTTTACTGTTTTTCATACGTTTGTAATAGCTGAAACGAGACTTATAGCTGAAACTTGACAAATCCCTATACCGACAACAAAAATGTCTGTTTTAATCGGTTATCTGGGTGTTTGCAGTAACACAAATGTTTTATTGTTGGGTTGACTTGTTGGTTTTTAATTACTCACCATCAACCCTTTTTGTTTTAAAAATGCTTAAAATTTTGGACACTGTTACAATAAAATGAATGTTTTGACAACATAGTTCATTTTTTGCTTTACTCGTTTTTGTTAGTTTAGCTTACTTAAAAATGTGAGGCAATCGGTTTCCTTAAATTTACTAGTAAAGTGAACGCTAATAATAAGTTACCACAACTAATGCTTTTGAGTCACCAGTACTTAATTGTACTTGATAATTACGTTTAGTCTACAAATACTATTTAGTTTAGCCAACTTAAAATTAATACTATACTTTACTTAATGAGTAAGTTAAGTCTACAATTACTATTTAGTTTAGCCAACTTAAAATGAATAGTATACTTTACTTAATGAGTAAGTTTAGTCTACAAATACTATTTAGTTTAGCCAACTTAAAATGAATAGTATACTTTACTTATAAATTTAAGGCAATCGGTTTCCTCACTTTTTTAAGTTAACTCTACTTATTACATTTTACAGTGTACAGAAACACAGGTAGCTGCAGAGTGTAAGACCAAGAACGAAAGCTTCCCCTCACTTTTATATCTCTAACCTCCAAGGCCGAAGCCTCTGTCCTTTTACCATATTAGGAACATCCCTTAGTGGCTGTAACTTTCCACACATTGTTAACACAGTTGTTTTTTTAACATACACCTTGCATTTCCCCATACCATATCTTGCTCTTTCTATTTCTAACATCTATGTTAACACTATGTTAAACATTACCAATGAAGCCAACATCATATCATGTTCCATAAGCATCATATTTCACAAGAATACAGGTAAAAAGCATATGAAAAATTAAAATTTCCACAACAATTCCCTCTTCTTATCATTCATTGATAACTGATGATTACTTCTACTTCATTTCACATCACAGTCTTACATTTGTGAAGAAAGTTAGAAAATGCTTAAGGCTTTTTCTGTGGGGACAGACCCTGTGTTTTAGCAAGCTAAATAGGATAGATAAAGAATGGGCTTTACCATAAAGTCAAATACCTCGGTCACATTTTACTATCACATTCTTTGAGGATTAACACTAATCATCCATATTCATCTTAAAGTATCTTATACAGTAAATTTAAGTTCATACGTCACATTTATGCTCTTCATTTCTGATCTTCATACAAACAACAAATTCAGATACATCGCCCAATCATAGAAATCCTTCATTTTACAGACATATAGCATGCAAATTTAGGTTCTATGACACCTTATCACAACAGATCCATTTTGTAGCCCACGATGTGTCATTGTCCAGCCTCAGTGGTGACCCGGAATTTCTTGAGCCGAATTCACCTACATGCAAATTTTAGACAGGATACAGATAGAAATAGAAAACATAATAGAAAATAGAAAACATTTCTTTGCAGTAGTTCAACATGTCATGTTCACACAATTCTGTTGATGCCACTCGTTGTTTAAGCCCCTTCTATTCCCATAAATGGGTTCTTCCAACCTAATTTAGAATTTTCAGGCATATTTTCAGCCACACATTCGTTAGTTACCATCCCCCTTTTTGATGCTTTGTTCATCATTAATTGATCATAGAGGTTGGAGACATGTTTCTCTAAACAACATTTGCCATCAACACTAAACTAAAATCCATCTTCAATTCTCCAAACAGATTTTCTTCAGCTTTCTCTGTCTCTGAACATGCTCTGTCAGGAGTTATTTCAGATGACAGATTACACACAATCTCCTGTGTCTGCTCCAGAACTTCCTAAAGAAACAGAAACTTTTTTATTAGTTTTGGGCACAAACAAAAATTCAAACCACAGCACCCCAAAGATTGTCAACCACCCCAACCAGTCACTCTCACACTCACTCACACTAGACACTTGACTATAAACTGCTCACTTTCAAAGTTGCCTTTGGTGTTAATCCTAAAAGCATATCTTTAAACTTCCCATTTGTTCTGTAGATCTTTACTTAGTTTCTTACATGATCTTTTATTCAGTCTCAAAGCATATCTGTTCACTATAATTCTTTTTCACAAAAGTCAGCTGGTTGTTTTGGTTCTACACTGTTAAAAATAAATGTAAATTTACAGGTATTGGTCTGTATTTTTTTACAGATTTTTTCTGTTTTCTCATTATACATTGAAATACCTGTTGTTTTACAGATATTTGGTGTAATTTAATTTTCAGCTATTAAATTTACAGGGAATTGCATGTATTTTAGCATTACATTAAATTTCTGTTTTTTAAAAGAAATGTTCTGTATTTTTTACAGAAAAATTTGTAATTTTACATAAAATGTTGATTAATATTTTACAGATTTTTTCTGTAAAAATAGAAAAAAAGGAATGAATGTATAACTACAGAAATATGCAGTCATTCAACATGTTTTTTTCTTCTTTCATTTAAGAGTAGCTAATGTGTTGGTTAAAGTTAGTTTTTTAAGGTTCAGTTATAGTATTGGTACATACAGTAGGTGTGTAGGTTGTCTGCGAGCACGCACGACGCAGATTCAAATTTGCCGTCGATAACTTTTCCGTTAGTCCCGCCTACAACAGTTCCTGGAGTAGTGCAGTGATGGAAGGGCGAGCGCGTTATTTGAATTTATTTCAGGCTACGCTTGTGTGTCGTGAGATTAAACAGTAGTGTAAAGCAATCGTAAAGAGCAGTCGTGAGCAGGAGTATTTATTTGAACTCATCCGTCAATACATTCTTCGGGAACAGTGTGAGGAAAAACTATCACGTCCTTTCAGCGAGAAGACCACAGCGAACATCATACCAACCGATCACTGGCTGAGGTAAGAGTTTCATTCTAACGTTACATGTGTGTGATATTTTATGTAGTGTGGCTACACATTTGTATTGTTTATAGTTTCGAAGCTAATATAAGTATTTCTAAACGGTGTTCACACAAATGACGTAAGGTAACTGCCGTTGAAAGCAAAACAACTGCAGCAGGCATCTGTCAATTTTCCATCTGTTTTAAACCAAGAAAGATTAACGTTAACGTTAGTTATTAATAAAGTCCATTCAGTGTTTATGTCTTCGTTCAGATGTGGTAGTACCGCCATTATTTAAATCTCTTTTTATAAACTCTGCAGCCTGTATAACTTTACTCATACTATAGGCCTATACAGGAAAGCAGATAAGAGTACAATATGAACAACATAATAAATATTATGAGTGCATCTGCTTGCAAACGCGAATAGTATGCATATATTAGTGTAATAATAAAGTATAATAATAAAAAAATCTTACATGACCTGAGTAAATTGTCATTACTGAATCATAAGATACATTGGATAGTTGGATATAAAAAATTTCAGATCAAAGAAGGTTGAGGTTTTGCATTGTCTCAGTAAAACATATGCTGGCATGTTTGAATTTAATGTAATAGCCAACTAATTTTTATTTCTTTATGATTTCAGGTAATGTGGAAAGACTGGAGATCTACAGCAGCATTACAGTACAGGTGTGGAAAGATTACTATTCTTATACAACAAATTCTTTGTTTACATCTTTTTATGCTGCTAATCTGAATAGTATTTTTTGTTGTAATTGTAACTAGAATCATTCAGAAACATGGCTTTTCCTATCACTGCTATCCTCACACACATCTCTACTTTTCATTCCAGCCAGATGATCAACCAGTAGCTGCTCCCATCTCAGCCTGCTTGATGGAAATGTCCGACTTTCACCTGGATGACCTTTACCTTCAACTCCACCTTGCCAAGACAGAAGTGCTCGTGGTTTCAGCCACCCATCCTTTGTGTTATAATTGATCAGTTAAACTTCACAGACTACAGTGCTGGAACTGCCCGATCTTGCATATTTGCCCAGTACAACATTGGGAAGATCAAGCCATTCTGTATGCTACACAACAGAACAACAACTGGCTCTCCAAGCCTGTACATAAACTCTCTGCTTCAGACTTATTATACGCCCTCCAGAAGCTTGCTTTCTGGAAGTGAACAGCATCTTGTGGTGCCATCCCAAAGGGGCACAAACTCACTTTAACTGACCTTTACCTGGACTGTTCCCTGCTGGTGGAATAACCTGACTAACTCAAACCATTTTCAAGAGACTGATAAGAGAGAATGCATCTTTCTTGTGAACAATTGACTGGTTAATACTATCTTTCTGTTTAACTGAAAAAAAAAATAAAAATAATAATAATTTCTATGCATACTGTGCTAGACTAACTGGAAATTGTCATTGTACTTATTGTTGCTTCCATTGTACTCCTTGTAGTCACATATATGTAAAAGTCATCATATATGCATAAAATAACAGCAATATTACAGTACAGAAGTATACAGTAATTGTCTTTTAATGTAGATGTTCTATATACTACGCTTGTATTTCCTATAATTTAAGTAAGTTGACATACAATGTCTTATATACAATGACTAATACTGTATGTGCATGCTTTGATTAAATGTATTCTGTACTATATTTTGTTAATTTAACAGAAATTGGTTGTAAAGGTTGCTATTATGCATTTCTAAGTAATTAATTCATAGATTGAAGTTGTGAGTGGTTCTGTAAAAATAAAGATTAATACTGTAAATTGCAAACATTTGTTTTGAATTTATGTGCTAATTACATTTTTATAAATAATTTCTTAGTTATTTTACATGGAAAATTATATTTTAAAAGTAAATAACTGTAGATGGACAGAGCAGCTTGATAAAATAACCCATAAAAACCTTCAATTTGCAGAGATTAACCTGAAAATTAGTTGTTTTCTATGTAATCTGACATAATTTATCAGTTTTTTCATGGTTTAATAAACAATTATCAACAGTAAAATACTGTAATTTTATGAATTTTGACTGTAAAGTCTGTTCTGTATTTTTACAGTTTTTGCATGTAATTTTGTGAAATGGTTATTTGCTGTAATTTTATGGGATTTCTCTGGAAACTCTGCTGCCAGACTTTTTATCGTTTTTTTACAGGATTTTTTTTTTACAGTGTAGGCCCATTGCTTTGTTTTGTTTAAACTTTAGCAGTCTGATAACAGACAGACAGAGTGTCCTTGCCTCTACCCCAGCCATCTCTCTCTCTTACTGCACAAATAATCAATTCAGCAGCCTCTTAAGACTGTAACTTAGACTGAATTTAATATCAAATTACTATACATAACCCTTGGTCAAATGTAAATGTTTTAACTTTCAAAGAAAGAAAACATTACCACCACCTAAAATATGTTATGCCAGTTGCCATTTTTGAGGTTATCTTTAGTTTTAAATGCTGAATGCACTTAACTTTCTCTCGAATTTGCAAAATCAGTCTTCATCTTTAACACCACCATTGCTTTGAATTATCCTCTGCCATGTCTAATGACCTGCAGGGGTAAAAACTATAATAAAGACATATTAGTTCAAAATCACACAGCCTCATGAATTCAGGGATTTATCAAGGGAAGTTGCATTCAAGAGCCACCAGAGCCATTGGACCGCCTAATAATGTTAAAACATGGAGACAAATTAATGACAGCAGTATTCAATCACTAAAATCATTAGACTGTGCGTTCTCACAGCAGCAACATATCAGTGCTGAGATTATCCTCCGTGAATTCAATTCTCACAGCTGTCCATTCAGTGTAATGTTCTGCCACATCTGTAACTGGAGCCATTAGCCCTGCACATGGTGATGACAAAGATCAGACAAAAAAAGTTACTGTTCATAGAAAAAATTCATCAGAATAGTCACTTCTTCCCTTCAAGGTCTATATTACTAATTTGATGGGACAACTTGATACACAAATTTGATACTCATTGAGTTTTCCTTTAACAAATTTAACAGTTTCCCTCTTCATGACAATCATTTCTTTTAACATCTCTGTGTCCATGATTTTCAACTGAGACACTGTGCTTCACTATAAATAGCTTGTTATCACTTATGACACAAGCTCAGATAGCAGCTTTTAGCTGAACTTTGAGTGAGAGAGACTTCAGGATTGGTACTCTGCCTTTTTATAACTTTTTAACATCAAACTTTATCTACTGTCTTTTGACTCTGGCCTAGCTTAAGACTTTGCCAGAAATGACATTCATTTCCAAATAAACAACTGTTTATATTTGTCTTTTCCTCACACATCATGGAAATTAGAGGTTACAAATTTCCAGTCAGGTTGAGTCTTTGTTACAACTTGCATTCTCATTTTTTCCATTTAAACTTTTGACCATCAAAACCCAAACATTTAGACATTAAAGTTTCAAAATCATTTTAGTCATTTTACATTGTGATAGTGATGCGCTCATCACATAAAAACATACTTGAGACTGTTCAACTTTTTTCCCCAAAGTGAAACATTCTTTTAGAATTTTCACTTTCATAAAATTATTTTTTTTCCTGCTATATTTCCCTTCATCATTGCCACTTATCTCACTATCAAATAGTTAGTCTGCAGATGCAAAACACATTATCAATATGGTTTCTACTGTTTTGCAGAACCACAAAATTATTTTAATCATATTTCTACTACTTGGTTGGACTGACAGCCTTATAGCTGCTTTCTCCTTCAACCATTCTTATATAAATTGTCGTTCTCTAGACATCTAATGTCATGCATCCATTTAATGGATGAATAAACAAAACTTTTTTTGTAAGTTACATTCACATCAAACTTCTTCCCTACATGCCAATTCTTTCTTCTTCCCTACATGCCAATTCTTTCTGAATTCACCTTCTTTTCCTTCTGTCTGCTTCCTCTAGCCTACAATCTATTGTCTGCTTACATTTCACACACTCACCGCTCTCACACAAACACAACATCCCCAAATCGCAGTTCTCTTCAACTCATTCCCTCACGACCTTAAGTCTTATGACCACTCAACGTTCCCTCTTCTGGGAAATCACAATACTTAACTAACTTTTCTATATCTTACATGCATCTTTGGCAATTCAATCTTCTCATTTGATAAAACACTGGTACATCATATTTTACAACACCCCCTATCACTTCACTTTTTGCAAGCTTGGGATTTCCCCTTTTTGACTCTCCCGGCTCCTGTGGATTTTAACTCTTCGGCGCACACCTGATAATCTGCGGACGTCTCCACCAGATCCGATTGACTGCCCCAACCGGACGAGCTTGAGCAACTGCTCCACAACCTTTTTGACCCAAGGCCGCACGGGCTACTTGCAGACTTAAGCGCTTAGACAAACGCTGTTACTGCACTCGCGATCAGTTTTGGGGACGTCTTGATCGCCCTGCTTTTTGGTTATTTAAATTGAGTTATGCAGCCTCGTGCAATCTGCTTCGGCGGACCCCCCAGCGTCCACAGACTGCCTTTCTGCACACCACAACTCAAATTTTCTTTCCCAATTCACTGTTACTGTTACTGATTATTTAAATTGTGTTACACAACCTCGTACAATCTGCTTCTGCGGACCCCCCAGCTTCCACAGACTGCCTCTCTGTACACCACAATTCAAATGTTTACTGTTACTGACTGTACTGACTGTTACTGACTACTGCAGTCGATCTCAATCCCACAAAACCCTCCGGACCGCGACCACATAGCCTGCCAGAGCCATCAAAATGGTTCGTCCCGGTTCCTAATTACTTATTTACCAAATCATAAATTCCCCTTTTTTCACTTTTTCTATTCAAAAACTTATTTTACCCACATAAACTCATATTTAAATCACTTAAATCACAAATTTTTCAATTTTTTCCTGTTTCCTAATCTTCCAAATTTTACCAAATCACACTTAGTCTTAATTCCCCATAAAATTTAAATGTATCTCTTACCAGAGAGTCGTGTAGTCACCTGGGTTCGTTTTCTGATTCCAGTGGTGTCCCCCTCTGGACCCTGGCGGTCGGTCCCTCATCCCTTAATCTATTCGGGGTAGGGCTGAGACTACTATTAAGTCCAGGATGATCAGTCACCATCCGCTCTCGGGTCCAAAAGGCACATCCAAGGAATCCCACTTCCTGACACCAAATTGTTGTGGCAAGAAATCAACTCCGACTCTACTGCATAAGAGACAAACACGTCCAATTGTCTTTAAAGCTTTTATTTTTTGCAAGAAAGGTCAGAGAGGTCATACAGAAACACAGGTAGCTGCAGAGTGTAAGACCAAGAACGAAAGCTTCCCCTCACTTTTATATCTCTAACCTCCAAGGCCAAAGCCTCTGTCCTTTTACCATATTAGGAACATCTCTTAGTGGCTGTAACTTTCCACACATTGTTAACACAGTTGTTTTTTTAACATACACCTTGCACGTTCCCATACCATATCTTGCTCTTTCTATTTCCAACATCTATGTTAACACTATGTTAAACATTACCACTTAAGCCAACATCATATCATGTTCCATAAGCATCATATTTCACAAGAATACAGGTAAAAAGCATATGAAAAATTAAAATTTCCACAACAATATATATATATATATATATATATATATATATATATATATATATGAAGTTATTGCCTTAGTGAGTTACATTCTAAGTATTAACTTCATATTATGCAAGAAAAAAGTCACTAATTTGATAAGCAAATTGATATGAAAAGTGATTATATAGGCCACACAAGTACAGCGTGAGCTGTAGTAATAGCACAAGGGCTAAAGCTAATTAATGTGTAAAGGTGCCAACGAGTTAATGAAATGTCATAAAGTGTGATGTTTACGTGTCAATAAGTGTTGAAATGATGAGTTAATGTGTTATTTGAAGTGTTTACATGAGATTTGTTGATGAACGTGTTTGAATTGGATATTAATTTTTGTTCTGCCTTGTGTTTTTGCAAAGCTGTTTTTTTTTTTTTTCTCTATGTTTCTTTCTACATGAATGTGATATCCTGAGAGATTTTCCTGTTTTGTGCCATATTTAATCCTTTTGGAGAGGAATTGTCTGTGTATCAGATGCGATTAAATGTGCACAATGGAGAGCTGCCAACGGACCGGTTTCCAGTTTGGTAGGAGAATTCCAATTTTTCTTATTTTTGGACACAAAAGACTTTGATTCATTGAACTCTTTTGATATTTTTGCTTCCAAAAAGGATAGATTATCTTTTGAATTTGAACTGTTTGAAAGAGTTCAACATGAACTTTGGTCAACTGAGTCATTTGATCCATGAACTTTGTTCGACTGAATCAGTTAATTGGTTTATGCATTTTCAATTCATATTGTTGAATATACTGTTGAGTTTGAAAGGAAAAGTGATTTGTTACAAGAAATTCTGGTAACACTTTACAATTACTGCACGCTATGAAGCATTAGTTAAACATTAGTAAATAGTCAATTCGTCATTTATAAAGCATTAATAGACATTAGTAAGCGTTATACTGCCCTCCACAGGTCAAAGTTTTGAACTCATTTTTATATGCAATATGCTAGTTCAATAGTATATAACAATTAGTTCAAAACTTTGACCTGTGGAGGGCAGTATTACGCTTAGCAGTGTCTACACTGCCAGAATTCCCATAGAGAAGAAGAAGAAGAGAGCTAGTTCAAGATGAGCATTTATGGTTAAACTTATATAATTTTCAATTTTTTTTCAGAAAATTAGTGATGGTTTCACTAGATAAGACCCTTATTTCTCATCTGGGATCGTGTTGAACAATTTGAAGCTGCAGTGAAACTAATTATGACCTTCAACAAAAACTTTAATTTCTTTTCGACTGAAGAAAGAAAGACATGGACATCTTGGATGACATGAGGGTGAGTAAATTATCAGGAAAAGTTTATTTAAAAGTGGACTAATCCTTTAAGTTCCTGAACTTATTTATTGAGAAGAAACACAGGGGTGAAGAGAACATGTTGAAACCGCCAGCAGAGATGAAATTCATGAAGATTACAGTGAGGAAGAGAAAGAATGCTAGAAGACAAAAGCGTAAACAACAGAGGAAGGACAGTTCAAACAAACTGAGCCTTCAAAAAGAAGAAGCACAAGAGAGTCATCTCCATCAAGAAGCACATTGTTAAATCTGCGAGTAGTAAGCACACACTGTATAAATTCAGAGACCTCAGAGAACCAGGCCAGTAGACAACGTCATAATCAAAACAGAGCAGACGTGCTGGCCCAGGAACCACAGTGAAGTCTGTCTGAAATTGCATTTTTTGTCATTTAACACCAGCCCAGCCTCTTTCAGTTTCTGTAACACAGTAGTGAGGTTTGAGTCATGCTCTTCAGCCATTTCTCCATACACAATGTTACAACCCAAAACCGTCTCGTATTGCCTAGAGGCATTATGGGAATGCAACATTCAAAAAAAAAACTAAATTAAACTCAACATATCAGTGCAAAATCAAACTGTAACGAGGCGGGACTCAGGCAGAGATCCATGTGCAAGCTTTTATTCAAAGTGAGCATAGTCGTACAGGCTGGGTCGATCAGGGGCAAACAGGAACAGCAAGGAACAGGCAGAGTCGTAGGCAGATATCATTCACAGAACAGCAGACAAGGCAAGGGTCAGGACAGGCAGCAATGGGTCAATAAACAGGTACAGGCAGGAACGGTATCAACAAACAGGCAGACAGGATATAACGCTCGGAAATGACACACTGGGTAATCAAGACTTTGCGGTGAGGTGGTGTGTGTGAAAGTCCTTTATAGTCCTGATAATGATCTGCAGCTGGGTGTAGTGATCAGTGTGGAGTGCTAGGCTGTATGTGGCAACAGGTGATTGGCGTAGAGTGTGTGCATGTGACTGATGATGACTGGCAGAGAGGATGATGGGAAATGTAGTCCGGAACTGAACAGGATTCGTGACACAAACAGTGGCTCAGTGGAAAGGAGGAGAATATTTATTCAATTTATCCCCCAACCTAGTAGAACAAAGAAAACTTTAACTGTATACAAAGACATGTATTTACAATTAACAATAACAAAATGAAAACGAAAAGAAAAACTTGAAAATAAATACAAACTCACCAAACGAACCAATGGAGAGCACGAGTGTTGCCAACTCAAAGAACAGAATAAAACAAAAACCTTCTAACTAAGGACTTTAAATCTAACCTAGACTATTAAAAAAAAACAAATAAAATAAAAATAACATCTTCAGCGTGCCATTGGCACGCCATAACTTAACTATACTAACTAAACCAAACAAAACTTACAACGGGGGCAACACTCCTAAACTGATGAACTAATACATAGAAAATAACCTACGTGAAATGCAATGTACGTCACGTGACATAATATCCTGCTCTCCGTCTTTACCCGGCCAGGCTGGTAAACAAGCGCACTGTTACATAAATCAGAGAAGAAACAGAATACAAAAGGATATACAAAATAGTCCAATAGTAAAACAAAAACACGATATGGGGGGGGGGTAACAAAAAAAAAAACAGCATTCGTTAAGGCTACACAAACATGAGGCAAACAACTCAGCAAAGCCCAGCCCCGATCAGTCCCCCCCGCCGGAAGCAGATGCGACCTCACCCTTTATACTCCCAACTGGAGGCGTCAACGATCGGCGGCCAAACCCCCTTTTTAAAAGGACAGAAAAAAGAATCAATCAAAATCAAGTAAAAACACAAACAATAACCATACAAACATAACTAGCCGTAACACACAATAAGGTAATCATCCAGGTAATTTTTGACAACTGGTATCCCCTGCAGGATGGTGTCATATTTTGGAAAGCAGAGGGTGCTGACGCCAGGCCATAGGGAACCCTGCAAAATCTGAACGAGTGATGAAATGTCTCTGCTATCTTCATGCAGGGGAAGCACCCCTAAGGCTGGTAAGCATTTCATCAATGTGTGGTAATGGATAACAGTCAGTAATGACGGCTTTGTTAACTTCTCTTAGATCAGAGCACATTCGGATCCCACCCGTTTTCTTCCCAGTAACAACGACGGGGGACACCCAGGCAGAAACATCTACACGTTCAATGACACCTGTTTTCAGCAGATGGTCTAATTTAGCTGACACAGAAGCTCGGACTGCAAAAGGAAAGCTTCGTAATTTCTGATGCACAGGTTTCACTGCGGGGTTAATTTTTACCTTGTGGACAAAGCTCTACACATCCTATTTCAGTATCTGTCAGAGATGTGGTATTGGTGGCCATGACATTATGGTGCAGACATTATCACTGTTAATTTGTAGTTGCAGGGCAGAAAACAAATCCATGCCTAGCAAAGCAGTCCCTTTATCCACACCGAAAAAGGTGGCAGCGGCTGACGCATTGGACACATGTACTTGTGCTTGCAGGCATCCGAGTACAAGCATTCCTGGGTGTAAGTCACAAGACGGATGGCAGGTGTAGATAGTTGTGTGGCACTGAAGTGCCGTTTATAGATATGGGTGGGCAATATCGACACTGAAGACCCTGTATCCACAACGAATTGTACTGTGGTGCCAGGTGAAGCAGCAGGAGTACTAACAGTCACATTGCAATGTAGTTTCTTTGGTGCTTCGGCAGAGTTCTCTAAATACAGCACTGTGACATCAAGCACTTCCACCTCGTGCACATCATTGCTGGGGCCGAACGGCACACCCGAGCAAAATGTCCCTTCTTGTTACACAATTTACAATGAACCTTTGCAGCAGGGTAATGTGCAGAGTTAGCTAGGTGTACAGTACAGTCCAAAAGTTTGGAACCACTAAGATTTTTAATGTTTTTAAAAGAAGTTTCGTCTGCTCACCAAGGCTACATTTATTTAATTTAAAATACAGTAAAAAACAGTAATATTGTGAAATATTATTACAATTTAAAATAACTGTGTACTATTTAAATATATTTGACAAAGTAATTTATTCCTGTGATCAAAGCTGAATTTTCAGCATCATTACTCCAGTCTTCAGTGTCACATGATCCTTCAGAAATCATTCTAATATGATGATCTGCTGCTCAAGAAACATTTAATGTGTACAATTGTACAAAATATTTGTGTACAATATTTTTTTTCAGGATTATTTGATGAATAGAAAGTTCAGAAGAACAGTGTTTATCTGAAATCTAATCTTTTGTAACATTATAAATGTCTTTACTGCCACTTTTGATTGATTTAATGCATCCTCGCTGAATAAAAGTATTCATTTCTTTAATTTCTTTTCAAAAAAATAAAAATAAAAATTCTTACTGACCCCAAACTTTTGAACGGTAGTGTATAATGCTACAGAAGCTTTGTATTTCAGATAAATGCTGTTCTTTTGAACTTTCTATTCATCAAGGAATCCTGAAAAAAAAAGTACACTGTTGTGTTGAGAAGTATATAATACTTGACATTCAATTTGTAGTAATTGCTTACTATAATACATGTAATTTGGAACTGCACCACTAGGGGGCTCTAGTGAGAAATTGTGTTGAGTAATGTGAATAAGAAGAATAAAAAAGAGTTGAAGTTTAGCAGTACACCAAATGGAGTATGATCTGTTGAAAGGGTGAAAATACCACAAATTGGCGACGAGGATGAGCGTTTCGGTGCCGAGCCCGCCCCCGTTTCTTTCTGTCAGTGGGGAGCCACCGATTCCGTTTGAAACGTGGCAGAAAATTTTTCATAATTACATGATAGTTATCCAGGCGACCGGAGACGCATGGCCGGAGGCACGCAGACGAGCGGTCTTGCTGCATTGCTTGGGGACGGAGGGCCAGCGCTTGTTTTATACTCTGCCAGACCAAGGTACTACTTATGATGAAGCGATGTCTGCACTTCAGAAACACTTTGTGCCTAAAGTTAATGTGGTGGCGTGCCGACACACGTTCAGACAACGTGTGCAAAGAGCGGATGAGACTATTACGCAATACGTTGCTGCTTTAAGAGCGTTAGCAGCCCATGTGCGTTTGGCCAAACGGAGAGTGAAATGCTCCGTGATCAGTTAATCGCAAATGCATCGTTGACTGCAGTAAAGGACAAATTACTATTAGAGGACGATCTCACTCTAGAGAAAGCGATTACAATCGCATGTCAAGTGGAAGCTGCAGTTAAAAATTCGTCATTATTCTGTAATTCCACTGCAACTGCCATGAAGTCGGTACAAGCCATTAGTATGGATACTAAGTACGGCAGAAAGGGAAAGGGCGCACGCTCAACTAAGCAGTCACATCCGGCTCAAAGACGAAAACAAACAGCGACCAGCCAGCAACGTCAACAATGCTTCAGATGTGGATCAGAAAAACATCTGGCAAATGATAAAAACTGCCCTGCTGTTAAAGTAGCATGTAGACACTGTGGAAAAAAGGGTCATTTTGCTAAAGTATGTAAAGCAGCGGTGAGTGAAGTAAGAGAGGTTGTAGTTCCAGATGTGACTGTGCTCTGCGTGGATAACATTAAACAATCTACTTCAGCCAATGACAAGATCACCTGTGAAGTGAATATTGAAGCACCAGGAGGTAATAAACATATGTTACAATTGGTTGTGGATACGGGCGCGTCAGTTTCGATACTTCCAGAAGCTGTGTATAAGAAACACTTCTCACAATGCACATTGACTAAGCCCAACATCAAACTTGTCACATATGCAAAAGAGAACCTACCAGTTGTTGGCTGCTTATCAGCATTAGTAGGTGTATCAGCAAATGATAACTTAGTCTCCGCTACTTTTTATGTAGTGACTGCTGGATCTCCCTTGCTAGGGTTGGATCTGATTAGACTGCTGAACCTGGACATTGTAAGTGGAAAAGTAAAGCCCATAGACAATGAATGTGAAATCTCACCTGCACCTTCTCAGACAGCAGAACATTCCACAAGTCCTGTGTATACAGTGTCACCTGTATCTGCTACCCACCTCGGATGTGTGAAAGGATTCGTACACAAAGTTCAAGTTAATTCAACAGTGACACCAGTACGTCAAAAATTGATACGCTTACCTCTTACATCCTTACATCCGCAAGGAGGTGTCCACCGAACTTAATCAAAAAGAATTTTTGTGCTACCTATATGGATTCAATTTTTATTGGCTTTTAAAGAGAGACACGCAAATGGGAGTTTTATTTTATAAGGCGCGCTAGTCTGACCGGAGGATGGCTGGACCGATCGCGTACCTGTCAGTCGAAACGGGGCTTCCCATTGTTAAAAATCTTTTTGATTGGTTCTATACAACGTGTAACACCATATTTGTAGAGCAGAGATAATGACGTTTCAGGGGATACCGGGAAATGCTCATAAGTGATGAGGAGTTGAGAAGTTCATTTCCAGCGAATTTAGTAAAACCATGTCAAATTTAATAGCCATTTAAATACCTTTACTCAATTATCTGGACTACGAAACTTTGGGAGATTATTTTTGAAAGTCTGTTCTTTGAAATTAGCTTAAAAAAAAAAAAATCGAACGTGGCGACTTCCGACTCATTTCGCCAGATCGGATCACATATGTGTCATTAGTAGATTGTCACATCTCAAGAACAAATTCATGTTCTTTTCCACAGTCACAATTCCTGCCTCCCACTCCTCCGCCCTCCGCTCCCCTCCCTGTGGTATTTTCCATACATACATTGTGTGTTGGAGACATCTCAAGAACAAATAAGACATTCATGTTCTTTTCCACTGTAACTGTGATGTTTTCCAAGTCCTGCCTCCCACATCCCTGTACAGACCTTCTACTGTAGTATTTTTCCTGAAAGTCATGTGATTTACAGGAAAGAGATTTAAGACATCTGGCATTTTAATAACATGCAGATAATTTCTTATTGGCTGACATGCTTCTTGGATAACATGAGTACACTTATTTAAGCCCAGAATGTAGTGGGAAAAGAATACAGCAGAAGAATTCAAGAAAACAAGACACATCTCTGATATACTATCCAGCAGAAACACTCGGGGCACAGATTTCCTCAGGTTTGACTTTTCTACATTTACATTTATTCATTATTTCACTTTTACTAAAACTCATCTAATAATTTTTGATTCATGGGGGATTCTGGAAATGTTAGTTCTGTTGGAACATTACCAGTTTAGAGAATTTATTTATTTATGTGGAGTGAGTCAGACTCACACAAGGTAATAATGTTAATTATTAAACAAAACAAAACCAAAACGTTCAAAAACACTTAGCAATGTGGTTCTTTTAATGAGTGATAAGCAGTGGGTTTAATCAGTGCCATTCAAGGGCGTAGATTTGGTTTCAACTTTAGGGGGGTTGAATGTTGGTATGCTGCCTGTTATTATTTTTTAATTAAAAAAATTGCAATTTTCTTGGCTGATTCCGATTTTTTTTTTTTTTTCAATTCTGATTTTCTTTCTAAGAACTACAACTGTGTGAACTGTGAGAGTTAAAGTGAACTATGAAAGATAAATCAAACTGTGAGTGAACATCTAAAAGCATGTGCATGTGATTGATGTGTATGAAAGTGACCATTTGAACAGTGAGAACATATCCTAAGTTCCATTTCTGAGGTATTAAACTTTTACACTGAAGTTAATCATGTTCTAATGGGTTTAAAAGAAAACACAAATATTGTAAATTCGGTAACACTTTACAATAAGGTTGTATTAGTTAACATTAGTTAATGCATTAGTTAACGTTAACTAACCATGAACAACACCTCTGTTCAGCATTAGTTAATGTTTGTTAACGTTAACTCACGCATGTATTAATGCATCTATTCATGTTAACAGCGCAAGTAGTTAACATTAGTTAATGCATTAGTTAACATTAACTAACCATGAACAACACCTCTGTTCAGCATTAGTTAAACTTTGTTAACGTTAACTCACGCATGTATTAATGCATCTATTCATGTTAACAGCGCAAGTAGTTAACATTAGTTAATGCATTAGTTAACATTAACTAACCATGAACAACACCTCTGTTCAGCATTAGTTAATGTTTGTTAACGTTAACTCACGCATGTATTAATGCATCTATTCATGTTAACAGCGCAAGTAGTTAACATTAGTTAATGCATTAGTTAACATTAACTAACCATGAACAACACCTCTGTTCAGCATTAGTTAAACTTTGTTAACGTTAACTCACGCATGTATTAATGCATCTATTCATGTTAACAGCGCAAGTAGTTAACATTAGTTAATGCATTAGTTAACATTAACTAACCATGAACAACACCTCTGTTCAGCATTAGTTAATGTTTGTTAACGTTAACTCACGCATGTATTAATGCATCTATTCATGTTAACAGCGCAAGTAGTTAACATTAGTTAATGCATTAGTTAACATTAACTAACCATGAACAACACCTCTGTTCAGCATTAGTTAAACTTTGTTAACGTTAACTCACGCATGTATTAATGCATCTATTCATGTTAACAGCGCAAGTAGTTAACATTAGTTAATGCATTAGTTAACATTAACTAACCATGAACAACACCTCTGTTCAGCATTAGTTAAACTTTGTTAACGTTAACTCACGCATGTATTAATGCATCTATTCATGTTAACAGCGCAAGTAGTTAACATTAGTTAATGCATTAGTTAACATTAACTAACCATGAACAACACCTCTGTTCAGCATTAGTTAATGTTTGTTAACGTTAACTCACGCATGTATTAATGCATCTATTCATGTTAACAGCGCAAGTAGTTAACATTAGTTAATGCATTAGTTAACATTAACTAACCACGAACAACACCTCTGTTCAGCATTAGTTAAACTTTGTTAACGTTAACTCACGCATGTATTAATGCATCTATTCATGTTAACAGCGCAAGTAGTTAACATTAGTTAATGCATTAGTTAACATTAACTAACCATGAACAACACCTCTGTTCAGCATTAGTTAATGTTTGTTAACGTTAACTCACGCATGTATTAATGCATCTATTCATGTTAACAGCGCAAGTAGTTAACATTAGTTAATGCATTAGTTAACATTAACTAACCACGAACAACACCTCTGTTCAGCATTAGTTAAACTTTGTTAACGTTAACTCACGCATGTATTAATGCATCTATTCATGTTAACAGCGCAAGTAGTTAACATTAGTTAATGCATTAGTTAACATTAACTAACCATGAACAACACCTCTGTTCAGCATTAGTTAAACTTTGTTAACGTTAACTCACGCATGTATTAATGCATCTATTCATGTTAACAGCGCAAGTAGTTAACATTAGTTAATGCATTAGTTAACATTAACTAACCATGAACAACACCTCTGTTCAGCATTAGTTAAACTTTGTTAACGTTAACTCACGCATATATTAACGCATGTATTCACGTTGACAGTGCAAGTCGTTAACATTAGTTAATGCATTAGTTAACATTAACAACACCTCTGTTCAGCATTAGTTAATGTTTATTAACGTTAACTCACGGATATATTAATGCATGTATTCATGTTAACTGCACAATTAGTTAACATTAGTTAATGCATTAGTTAACATTAACTAACCATGAACAACACCTCTGTTCAGCATTAGTTAATGTTTGTTAACGTTAACTCACGCATGTATTAATGCATTTATTCATGTTAACAGCGCAAGTAGTTAACATTAGTTAATGCATTAGTTAACATTAACTAACCATTAACAACACCTCTGTTCAGCATTAGTTAAACTTTGTTAACGTTAACTCACGCATATATTAACGCATGTATTCACGTTGACAGTGCAAGTCGTTAACATTAGTTAATGCATTAGTTAACATTAACAACACCTCTGTTCAGCATTAGTTAATCATTGTTAACGTTAACACACATATATTAATGCATCTATTCATGTTAACAGTGTTAAGTAGTTAACATTAGGTAATGCATTAGATAATATGAAATAATGGGCAATGCCTGTAAATAGCCTTAATGTTTTAAGGTTAACTTACTGTGCATATTTACATTAGTTTATGTAGCGGTTGACACACTAAGAGTGATCATTTTTAACTCATCTACGCTAAAGGTAAAAATGCCATTGTGTCTATTCATATTAACAGCACAAGTAGTTAACATTAGTTAATGCATTAGATAACATGAACTAATCATGAACAATGCCTCTTATTTAGACTTAATGTTTTAAGGTTAACTTACTGTACTTACATTAGTTTATGTAGCAGTTGACACATTTCTAACTCTCCACTCACTTACACTAAAATAAGGTAAAAAATACCATTGTGTACCTTATCAGCAATATTTATTAACAAGGCATTGATTTGGGCTGTAAATATAATTCTGAAGTGCAAACCATCTGAACATTAACAGATATGTTGTTCATGTTTATATGCATTTTACTATCATTACTTACATTCAACAAAGCATTTATTAATGGAATTTGTGAACCTTATTGTAAAGTGTACACTATTTCAACATTAACTGATGAGTTACTAACATTTGTTGACCCTTTATTAACATGACTTACCATTAACAAAGCATTTATTAATGGAATTTGTGAACCTTATTGTAAAGTGTACACTATTTCAACATTAACTGATGAGATACTAACATTTGTAGATCCTTTATTAACATGACTTACCATTAACAAAGCATTTAAATGAAAAATAAAATGTCTGTAATTGTTTACCCATTTTGTAATATTTAGTTTGTTTGCTGTGAGGCGTTTTCTCCTATGCAGTGACTGACAATGCATAGGACACACCCAGTGCCGGCCCTAGCCACTTTGGCGCCCTAGGCAAGATTTTTTTTGGCGCCCCCTTATATTGCGATTTATCTAAAGGGGCGAATCTAGAAAATTATTTATAGGGTGGCAAAGGGGTGGCATGAGGTCTATGAGGGGTGGCAATACCAAAGCAAGCGCTCATGCATAGTTTTTGGAGATTTATAGCCTTACATACACAATTGTGTTCACAAACATTGCATTACCAGAAAGTATCTATATACTGTTTAAAATTAATAAATAACAAAATTTCAATATCCATCATGGCACCAAGTCAAGACACTATATGAAAAACTTCTAAATGAGTCTGACCTTGTATCACTAAAGCAGTTTTATTAATATTACACAGGCTACTTCAATGGTATAAATCACATGTTTTAGAGCAAGTTAAAGAGCAACAAAACAATTTTTGAGTTTCTGTTATTAACAGAGGTGGGAATGTCACCCAGAACACACTATCAACTACATACTCTAGCAACACCCCAGCAACTACATAGCAAGAGCCTAGCAACCACCCAGAATCTCCTAGCAACCACCTAGCAACACTTTAGCAATCACCCAGAACATCTATATTCTGGACTAACTGACCAAAGTTCTTACATTTTTTAAACAAGACTTGAAGTTGGGTTTATGACAAGCCAACATAAATTATTTGTCCTTCAAACTTTTCAGTCTCTATTGTTTTTCTTGATTGCTAATGCACAATTCATGAAACAATTCAACATTTTCTCACAACTAAATACAATATCAAAACTATACACCAACTTCCACAAACCTCAAACGTCCAGGTCAAAATAAAATGTTCTAGTCAAAAACTTATTCTTGTCTGACAAAATCAAACTTTGGCATCAGATGACACACAAAACATAACAAATACACAGACTACTGCACTGCCCAGTGAACACTAGTGAGATCAATTCATATAACATGGTAACAAAAATACCTCTTTTTCATTTTACTATTATAAATTGATCTTGCAGTAGATGAAAAGCATGAGAAAAATAAGTATGAACTTGGTATGCACCAAAATACAATATACTGTCAATTGCAGTAAAAGTAAATTCAGCATCCTCTGCACATTTGGCTAAATTTCATTACAGTATATAAGGTACTATAGCAGTGTATTGGTCTTCTGACACAAGACTATATCCCTAGGCAATCATTTCTCAGTTCTGCAAAATACAGTAGATACACATAACAAATGGCTACAAAGAAAGTTGACAATCACAACATTGAGGGTGTACAACGTGAAATTTCCCTCATCTAAAGTAGCCTACTGGTACTGTGTAAGTTTAAAAATCTCTCTCAGATTTTTACTGGTGTGTGTCATCAGTTTTGCTACCTAATGTTGTCATTGTTAAAGGTTTTGAGAAATGTGTCTTTGTTTTGATAACTGAAGGAATGGTTTGAGATTGAGAAACTGGGCCAAATGAATCACTTCTAATGTGTTAGCAATCGAGAAAAGCTAAAATACTTTTAGATTCTTACCCCAACTCTGCTTAGTTTCTGTGATCGGGATCTCCGTATTGATTTCATGTTATGGTTTCGTCGGATGGCAAAAATACCTTTATCCATGATGAAAGTGGAGCGGGCGGTCACTGAATCAGCTCGCCAAAAAATTACAAAAATCTAAGACATATTCGGATGGGACTACATTTCTCACAGGACTTCTGAGTTAGCCGGGAAGCAGTAATTTTCCGATTCACGTACAAATATGGGAAAAATCGTAAGTGAACTTGGCTGCGCTGTGTTTTTGACTCTCAAAGAACCGGTTCATAAGAGTCATTCGATAATGAAGCACACTGGGTGCGCTGCGTGCAACCATCATGCACAGTTTATTGAAAGACGTGTTTTCTTGCCAACACTTTGCGTTACGCAATTTTTTTAGTCATCTCATCATATTGAAGCGCCGCTCCTGAAAAGCAATACTTGAAACACTGCTTATATATTTTATTCTGTGATAATTTTGGGGGGGCAAAGCTTTTTCTTAGGGTGGCAGATGCCACCCCGTGCCACCCCGGTAGATCCGCCCCTGCCCACGCATCCGGACTCTTTGGCGCCCCCTAGCGAGATTGCGCCCTTAGCATTTGCCTATACTGCCTATATAACGGGCCGGCTCTGGACACACCAAAGCACAACATAAATTCACAAATCACATCAACTTTATTTGTTCGCCGCTGTACTCCAAATCTTTATAATCCATATGTTTGTAAGGAACATATCCAAATTCTGCGTTTTTTCCGTCGTTCTTCATCTTCATTCTCAGCAGCGACCGTCATAGTCAAAGCCCGCGCTCGCTATGATTCAAATTTTAAAAAGTCGCGCGCGCCCACGAGATCCGTTACGGCATGGTTTACAGCACTGATATCAAACGCTCATTGGTTCTCACCTGCTTCGTCACAGATTGCGACATGCCGTGTTTCAGTGGATTGACATTTGAGTGCGCGCCTTCACGGAGAGAAGCCGGATTCATCATATTTTCATGGATTAATATCTTAAATTCTGCTCTGTACCCTATTAAAACTATTACCGCCAGAGAGGACCGTGACTGCAACTCATCATCATTTGAACTAACGTACTTTCGGTACAACTTTTGACATTTTCGCAAAAAAATTAATTATTGTGATTACGCTTGTCTCTTATTCTTTTATTTATAACTGTACGGAGATTTAAGAAATGGTTATGGGTAGGTTTATGGGTAGGTGTGTATTATTGGCTCAAAATATCGTTTAATTTCATTAATGAATGCTTTGTTAAGGGTAGGCTGTTGAAATAGTGTACACTTTACAATAAGGTTCACATATTCCAATAATAAATGCTTTGTTGAATGTAAGTAATGATAGTAAAATGCATATAAACATGAACAACATATCTGTTAATGTTCAGATGGTTTGCACTTCAGAATTATATTTACAGCCCAAATCAATGCCTTGTTAATAAATAATGCTGATAAGGTACACAATGGTATTTTTTACCTTATTTTAGTGTAAGTGAGTGGAGAGTTAGAAATGTGTCAACTGCTACATAAACTAATGTAAGTACAGTAAGTTAACCTTAAAACATTAAGTCTAAATAAGAGGCATTGTTCATGATTAGTTCATGTTATCTAATGCATTAACTAATGTTAACTACTTGCGCTGTTAATATGAATAGATTCATTAATATATGCGTGATTTAATGTTAACAATGATTAACTAATGCATTAACTAATGTTAACTACTTGCGCTGTTAACATGAATAGATGCATTAATACATGCGTGAGTTAACGTTAACAAACATTAACTAATGCTGAACAGAGGTGTTGTTCATGGTTAGTTAATGTTAACTAATGCATTAACTAATGTTAACTAATACAACCTTATTGTAAAGTGTTACCGTAAATTCTTTGATTTTTATTTCACTGATTCTTCAAACAGGAATTATACTTGAGTATTAAGAGTAAAAACTATAAATGGCAAATAAATATATATTTTTTTAATTTCGTATATTTTGGTGAGAGCTGCCTCACCTGCTTTATTAGACTCAGGAAGGGAGGAGTGTGTATCAGACTGTCTCACATGTATATTTTCACTTCAGGAGGCCACCGTATGACATTATACCTGAAGCCCAACATTGTCAGTCTGTGGAGACACATCACAATAAGGTAGGAATTGGAAACAACATGACTGAATTGTTTAACAGGACCACATATTCCCACTACCAATTTATCTGACCCCTCTTCGGTCCATCCGAACACCACAGAGACGAAGGAATAAATCTGACACCCTAAACTTGGCAATAAATTTAAAGGGTTAGTTCGCCCAAAAATGAAAATCCTGTCAATAATTACGCTCCCTCATGTCGTTCCACACCCGTAAGACCTTCGTTCATCTTCAGAACACAAATTAAGATATTTTTGATGAAATCCGATGGCTCAGTGAGGCCTGCATAGCCAGCAATGACATTTCCTCTCTCAAGATCCATTAATGTACTAAAAACATATTTAAATCAGTTCATGTGAGTACAGTGGTTCAATATTAATATTATAAAGCCACGAGAATATTTTTGGTGCACCAAAAAAAACAAAATAGCGACTTATATAGTGATGGCCGATTTCAAAACACTGCTTCAGGAAGCTTCAGAGCGTTATGAATCGGCCATCACTAAATAAGTCGTTATTTTGTTATTTTGGCGCACCAAAAATATTCTCGTGGCTTTATAATATTAATATTGAACCACTGTACTCACATGAACTGATTTAAATATGTTTTTAGTACATTAATGGATCTTGAGAGAGAAAATGTCATTGCTGGCTATGGAGGCCTCACTGAGCCATCGGATTTCAACAAAAATATCTTAATTTGTGTTCTGAAGATGAACGAAGGTCTTACGGGTGTGAAACGGCATGAGGGTGAGGAATTAATGACATTATTTTCATTTTTGGGTGAACTAACCCTTTAAGTTTCATTGTCACAGCTGAAACACTGCGCATAATTTACTGGAGAACACATGATATCATTATCAGATTTCATTGGATCGGTTACTGGACCCTGTTCTGGAGTTTGCAAGACTTTCTCTGTTTCTACTAAAGGATAGACCGGGTTAAGACAGTTCTGTTGATACTATAAGAAATAAACACGATAAGAATAAAGGTGACTTGACTAAACGCATTAGTATTTGTGGTGGCACATTCAGTAACTGTTTTGATATCAATAAAAAGTCTTAAAGTACATAATAAGTTTGTGTTTGTTGTGTGTAGAACAGAAGAACTGAAGTAAAGTCAGAGCAGCAGAAGTTTCTGTTTATCTGACAGATTACAGTCTGTTGATTTGAGTAAATATTTTAATTACTTCTGAATTAAATTAAGTCTTGAATTTAGAAACAATGATATGTTTTTCTTTTCCAGAAGCACATATAATTTTATCCCTGCCTGAAGAGAAGATCATTGGTCGAAGTGCTTGAAGACTTTGTATTTTAGCTCTACATCTGACTTAAGATGCCTGAAAACCAAAATGAATCCTCCAATCGCGCTTCCAAGAAAGAGGGAGGAAAAGATCCTACACTCAGTGACATAGTTGAGGATTTGTCATCATACCTTAAAAAGTTTTCTCACTTTGAAAAATATGAAAAAGATATTAAAAGGAAATACCAAAAGTATTATAGTAAGACACTGCCTGATCGCTGGCCAGTTGACTTCATCAACAAAGCTTGGAGAAAAACAACAAAACACATGTACACATTCTCAGACAGAAGAAAATGCTGGTCTCTTGCTATATTGCTGCAGGTGATGAAAAGAAGTCAGGGTTATGATGAGAGTCAAAGAGAAGAAGCAGAGTCTGACCCGAAGGAGGATAATCAGCAGTCTGGAGGAGATCCCAGTGCTAATAAATCGGTCTACATACGAATCCCATTCACAGAGATGATTGACAACCAAACAGAGATGATTGACAACCAAAAATACAAGGCCCCAGAAACAGATAAAAATGCCACAAAAACAGATGAAAATGCCTCTGTGAAAAGCGCTAATGAAAACCCATATAAATTAATAGACAAAGTCCCTTCACCTACTCAAATACTCCAAAACAATTTTTACATTACGTTATATGACAATCGAACCAGGAATGCTGCATGGGTGTATGAGATATTGAACAAGAGTCCAAAATCTGATAAAAAAGTTTCTAGGAAAAACATCTACTTTAAAGATAATACTCTAGTTCATCCCCTCTTCCGACCATCTATGGACACTGATAATGATCCATATGAGAATACAGGATACAACCGAGGTCATCTTGCTGCGGCTGCCAATCACAAGTGGTGTCAGGAAGCCTGTAATGACACTTTTTATATAACCAATGCTGTACCACAGCAGAGTGACTTTAACAATGAATACTGGAGTGATTTGGAGGAACTTTGCCGGAAAATTGCTCAACAAGAAGAAGTCCGTAATGTCCATGTGTACACTGGACCACTTTACCTGTTAGATAATAATGATCAAAATAAAAGTGAAAAGCGTGTGGAATACAAGTTTTTGGGAGGGAAAGCAGTGCCAACTCACTTGTTTAAGGTGATAATTGTGGAGAATAATGACAGTAAAGTACTAGAACCAGAATGCTATAGGATTCCCAATTCGAAATTATTATATATAAAGATCAAATCAAGAGATAAACCCAATAAAATCATGGACTTACGTTCAACTTTGCACAAATTCATCAAGCCAATTAAAGAAATCCAGGAAAACTCTGGGCTGATCTTCGAAGAAAAGGAAATCAGAGAGGAAATGGAGGACGGAACATGGAAAGTGCATCGGAGGAAAAATCCTGCTGAAAAAGGAAAAGAAACAAAGATAGAAGTCACAGTAAGCGGCTCATATCACAGTGATCGTGCTGTATTATAACACAGCGAGTTGTGTTTGATCTGATGTGTTTGGATGGACTGGCCATCTGTAGAGGAAAAGAGGGAACGCTTGTTTGACCATACACTTGCAACTGTTGTTGAAACTTTTTATTTTTATTATTACTTTTTATAAATGCACGACTTGGACCAAAAACCACAGAACTCAGAAACTCCAATATTGTGTAAAAAAAACATTTCATATGAAGACATTATAACATTGTCTAGATTAAACCTGTACAGTTGTGTAAATTACACGAGACTTTGAAAAAGCTAAAATATAACATATTTGATTTAATTCACCTTTTTTAATTCCTACATAACTTACAGTTTATTACTCTTAAATGTTTAAAAACACAATAATATTGAGTTTCCAAATGTGTATCTGAGTGAACAGCATTTAATGACATATAATAGATATTCGCTCGTTTCTACATATCTAATTTTCTTTTAAATGTTTGCAGTGATTCTTTCTGTATTTGTTTTATAAGACACTTTCTCCTTCACAAATATATATAAGTGACAAAGAAAACCAAATACTGATTTTGTTCATGTCTTATTTTATAGTTTACATTATATTACATTATATTGTTTTGTCTTATTTGGTTAATTAATTGATTGACATCTTATTTTAATACTTTATATTTGTTTTTATATTGTTTCATGTCATAATTTCTTGTAATGATTTGACACAATTGTTTGTGAACACAATCACTCTAATAAAAGTATCTGAACTGAATTGAAACTGACTTGCATTCATTTTCTGCCCCAGCATGTTGCAGATCAAACACTCTCAATAACTGTTACTTTCATTTCAGATTTTAAATACAATTATCTATTGTTAAGACCCATTATTGCTTAATACTTTACTTTTCTGAGAACATTATTAGGAGTGATCATATTATGTTCAGATCATGTTTTTACATTAGAGACAGATAAAACTGTGTCCAGCAGGAGGCGCCAGATCTACAGGTGGAAAAACGTCTGGGGTTACGAGTGTAACCCTTGTTCCCTGAGTAAGGGAACGAGACGCTACGTCGGATGACGTGATGGGAACCCTCTGTATTTAGTGTTCGTGAAGCACCTCTGTATCCAACCAATGAAAAGACGTGACGTCAGAGGCGGGTGACGTCACGGATCAGGAAGCTATAAAGCACACCTGAACACAAACACCACAAATGTCGTCCATAGAGACACCAGATAGGAGAGCTCTGGACGCGGCCATACCTCTCGTGGAGTGAGCCCGCACCATCAGAGGACACGGGCGCCCCACCGTCTCATACGCAAGTGAGATGGCCTCGACCACCCACTTGCTCATCCGCTGTTTAGATGCTGGGCCCCCCTTCTTAGGGGACCCATAACATACAAACAATTGTTCTGTTTTTCTCCACAGGGCAGCTCTGTGAACATACGCATCTAATGCTCTTACAGGGCAAAGCAGATTCTTCCTTTCCTGATCCAAATTTGCGAAAGGAGGCGGGCAGAAAGCCTCAAGTACAATGGGGCCTGGGACCCTCGTCGGAACCTTTGGAACATAGCCCGGCCTGGTATGCAGAAAGGCTTTCACCATACCAGGCGCAAACTCAAGACAAGATGGAGCGACTGACAGCGCTTGTAAATCACCAATTCTCTTCAAAGAAGAGACGGCCAAGAGAAAGATAGTTTTAAGTGTCAAGAACTTGTCTGACACCTCCTCTATTGGCTCGAAGGGAGCCTCAGCCAGCCCTTGGAGCACAATAGTGAGGTCCCAGGTCGGGGTCTTTGTGCGCACCACAGGTCTCAACCTGAGTGCACCACGGAGGAAGCGTACTACTAGGGGGTCTCGACCCAGCGAGGAGCCCCCTACAGGGATATGATGAGCCGAAATAGCGGCCACATATACTTTCAGCGTGGAAGGGGTTAAGCCTTCCGAGAACTTTTCCTGAAGGAACTGAAGCACATCAAAGACAGAAGAATGGACCGGGTCCAAATTATGCTGTTCACACCACACAGAGAACAATTTCCATTTATATAAGTACAACTTCCTCGTGGAGGGAGCTCTGGAGTGAAGGATGGTCTCCACAACCTCGGTTGAGAGACCAGTTCCTATGAGCCTTGCCCCCTCAGGGGCCAGGCCCACAGTTTCCACATTTCTGGGCGGGGATGGAGAATCGTGCCGCCCGCTTGAGACAGGAGATCCTGCCTGAGAGGAAGCTCTAAGGGAGAGCCGTGAAGTAGAGACATTATGTCCGAAAACCATATTCTGGTCGGCCAGTAAGGGGCCACCAATATTAGGTCGACCTTCTCCTGGCGAACCTTCTCCAGAACTCCCGGGAGCACTGAGACTGGGGGGAACGCATACAGACGCAGCCTCGGCCACGTCTGTAGCATGGCATCCAGCCCTAGAGGTGCTGGGTGCTGAAGTGAGTACCACAGAGGGCACTGAGCTGACTCCTCTGTGGCAAATAGATCGACTTGAGCTCGACCGAAAGTTTTCCATATCAACTCCACCACCTCGGTGTGGAGTTTCCATTCCCCCGGTCTCGCGCCCTGCCTCGACAGGGCGTCCGCTCCCACATTCAACCGCCCGGGGATGTAAGCTGCTCTCAGCGAGAGGAGCTTTCCCTGGGACCAGAGGAGGATGCGACTGGCCAGCTTGGATAATAGGCGAGACCGCAAACCCCCCTGATGGTTGATGTACGAGACCACCGCAGTGTTGTCCGTACGGACCAGCACATGATGGTCTCTCGGGGCGGGGAGGAAGTGTTTTAGTGCAAGGAACACCGGCATCATCTCCAGCCGATTTATGTGCCAGGAGCGCTGATGGTCCTCCCACAGACCCAGAGCTGAGCGGCCACTCATGACCGCTCCCCAGCCCGTGAGGGAAGCATCTGTCGTAAGCATTACACGACGACCAGAAGTCCCCAGCACGGGTCCCTGGGACAGGAACCAAGGCTTCTTCCACATGACCAGAACACGAAGGCATCGCCGCGTGACTTTGATCATGCGAAAAGGATTTCCCCTCGGGGAAAACCCCTTGGTCCTGAGCCACCACTGTAAGGGTCTCATGTGCAGGAGGCCAAAAGTAATAACGTTGGACGCAGCTGCCATCAGACCCAACAGTCTCTGAAACTGTTTTACAGTGAGTGACTGGCCTAACTTCACCCCTTTCACGGCCCGAGAATGGAACTCACACGAGCAGGGGACAACTGCGCCTGCATCGTGGTGGAATCCCAGATTACACCTAAGTAGTTTGCAACCTGACTCGGGACCAGCACACTCTTTTTGGCGTTGAGCCTCAGCCCAAGCCACTTCATGTGCGACAGAACAACATCTCGATGTTGAACTGCCAATCGTTCTGTTTGAGCTAGTATCAACCAATCGTCGATATAGTTCAGCACGCGGATGCCCTGGAGTCTCAGCGGAGCCAGCGCTGCATCCACGCACTTTGTGAACGTGCGGGGTGAGAGGGATAGGCCGAACGGAAGAACCCTGTATTGGTAAGCTTCGCCCCCGAAAGCAAACCTGAGGAACTTCCTGTGTGAAGGATGGATGGATACATGAAAGTATGCGTCTTTCAGATCTATCGCTACAAACCAGTCCTCGGACCTGATCTGAGGGATGATCTGTCTGAGTGTAAGCATTTTGAACTTCAATTTCCTTACAGATCGATTTAACACACGTAAATCTATGATCGGACGCAATTTACAGTTCCATAAATTCCATGTTTATGTAAATGACTTTGAATTACCTTGTTGTTGAAATTTGCTATACAAAATAAACTTTCCTTGCCAAATCAAAAACTCATATTTTTATTTCATAATGATCAAAAGATTAAAAGATATACAAGGCTTCCATAACAAATAATAGTAGGGTGCACATGTTTCATGTTTACCCCCTTGTATTGAGATAATTACAGAGTTTTAGGGCACAAGGAAACACTACAGTACATGTGCATGTATGTTAATCTAACCACGTTTTACTCTGAGTCTGCACTGTTACCCGCTAAAATGTCACGGTTCCTACACATAATGTACATAAATAATAAACACGTCAAAATGAAAAACACAGATACTTACAAGACCAAAAGCAGGAAAGAATTTGCTTTAACATTTGCTGTTGCTTGCTCTCCATCTCCAACAGTTGTAAAATGCGGAAATGTTTATCGCGAGATCTGGCATCAGTGATCGAGAGCTAACGTTCAAGTCTCGCGTTGCCAGTGGTCATGTCTCAGTAGAGCCACAGTTGCCATCTAGCGGTTGAGAATTGTAAATTTTTATTTAACTTAAGATTAAATACAGTCATATCCTATGTGTGTGGTATATAATTATAATTAATATATGGCTTGGCTATACCCTGATATATATAGCTATATATATATATATATATATATATATATATATATATATATATATATATGATATCGTAGAATGTAGGATTGTGTGACAGCAAAAATATGCTATTTCAAATATACAGGCTACTTGCATATAAATATATATTATACTTGCATATGTATAAATGCAAGTATATCAAGAATCCAACAAGCTTTGTGGTCGAAAATGACTTAACACTTTGGTTACCCTCATTACTGGTCTGAATCAGGGCTATAGCCAAGCCGTAAAAACTAGACTATAAATTGCCTCGATTTCGCCGGGTGGACTAAAAGCAGACTACACATGGAGCTCCTTTAAACTTTTTCCAACCATGGTGCTATAATTTGATAGGGTTTTTTTTTTGTTTAACTTGTGGGTTAAACAATACTATATTAACTAGATACCTATATATTAATATAATCTACATAGTGTTTCCTGAGATCAAGTCTACATAAAAGTAGCCAATTCAGAGCTAAATCGTGACTACATATAGACCATGTCATGAAATGTCACTTAAATCTTGTAGAAATCATTGACATTGCGAACATGATGAGATATCAACCATCTCATGCACTTCCTGTCCAAAAAATACAATAAATCAGGATTGACTATAGGCGGGCTACAAATAGCTGGTCTGACTACGAGCTAAATCGTGGCTACGCACAGCCTACACAATATAACATGTCAAAGATGTGAAACCAAACACCTTGTAATCACTGTTGACTTCACTTTCATGATGCAATATCATACAACTCGCAAGTTATTTTGGCAAAAACGACATGTAACCAAAGGAAAGATTATTTTGGCTAAAAGTGGGTTACACATAGCCTGACTATATTGGATCTATAGTTAACCGAGACGTTGAAATGACGGCTATTGCTTGCTGGGTAGCCTACTGTCGTTAAAATATGTTAAAATAAAAATACAGAAACGCTCCCATAATATAGATTTACAGTATCAACAAGTGATATTTTATTGATTATTACCGTGTTTTTTTTAAACATGATGGTTTCATAATAAATATGGTAATTATAGTTCCGAAATTTTGCATTATTACCGCGACCGCACAATCGTGTAGTCTCTTATCAGGTGTCTCGGGACTCATCGCCATTTTACTGTATCTGCATTGCTGACAGTATTATACGGCAGAAAACACAATGAATTTAAATTATACTATATACACAATATATTTACGTAAAAAAAGTCATATATTTAATAATAAAGAAAAAACATTTTTTAATTTTAACCCCCATGTTGAGACACTTCTATATTACTTTTTTTTTCATTGTATTTCAGTAGTCCACAAAAGTGCAACAATATTTGAGTTCTGAATGTATTGTTTGTAATATTTTAGAGAGTTATATTACATTCTATGGCATGTTAACATGTTGAAATAAAGATTATGAAAGTGGTTAAATTGTGGTTCTGATTCTAGATCGGCCGGGATCTGACGAGGAGGAGAGCAATAGAGCGGAGCTGAGACTCGTCCTGATTGGCCGGACAGGGTCAGGCAAGAGCACCACAGGAAACACCATCTTAGGGTGACATCACTTCCTGTCGGCACTGCGGGCGAGTTCAGTGACCCACACGTGTGAGTGCGGCAGCGCGGATCTGTGTGAGGATGAGGAGTCCAGCGGGATGAAGAGGGTTCTTGTCGTGGACATGCCGGGTTTCGGCGACACTCGATTCGACGCGAGTCACGTTCACGCCGAGATCGCCAAGTGTGTGGCGCTGACGGCTCCCGGTCCGCACGCATTCCTGCTGGTGATCCCTCTGGGCCGCTACACGCAGGACGAAGACCGGGTCGTGACGGAGATGCTGCGCGTGTTCGGCGAGGAGGCGCTTCGCCACACGGTGGTGCTGTTCACGCGAGGAGACGAGCTGGAGGAGGACGGGATGGAGAGTTTCCTGGGCGATGGATCCGCTCCGGAGCGACTGACGGTCCTGCTGCGCCGCTGCGGCGGACGGTACTGCGTCATCAACAACAGAGCGCCGGAGAACCGGACGCAGGTGCGCCACCTGCTGGAGACGGTGCAGAAGATGGTGGAGAACACGGGCGGAGCGTTACACCAACAACGTGTTCCTGCAGGCCGAACGAGCCATATGGGACGAGCAGCAGCGGCGCACTGCTAAGAGTGATTCTCTTCCTCAGTATCTTATAAACCTTCTTAAATCACGATACTTTTATGTTATAGATAGATAAATGTAGATAGATAAAGATAGATCAATAAGAGTGTCGTTCTGAAGCACGTTTACTGTGTTGCAGTGTGGCAGAGCCGGACGGGAAGCGGGATGGCGGTCAGCAGGCGGGAGTCTCTGTGATGGGCAGATCGGCGGGATTAGTCGGAGTTTCTGCCGCAGGAGGTGCAGGTGTCAGCAAAGCGTTCGGCGCAATAGTAGCGGCCGCGTCCGGAAAGACGGCAGTGGCTCTGGGAGCTGCAAAGGGAGGAGTGTTGGGAGGGTCGGTGGGAGCGCATCGGACGACATCGGAACAACCGCGTGCATTCTGACCGAGATCGGACGAGCAACGGCGGGAATCATGCTGGCTAGAGGACTGGTGATCAAAGTGGTGAAGGAGAAAGTTTGGTCTTCAAGCGGAGCTGCGGAAAATGGCTACACTGAACGCAACTCCTACGAGATCTACTGGAATAAATGAATGACGAGCCGGTTGACATTAAAGCACTTAAAATGGTTCTGGCTGCATCTGACCTGATCATTTCATTCAGATTCATTGATGCATTTCAGCTAGTTTTTACCCATTGATATAAACCTGCATTCATACAGTCTGTTTAGACTCCAGTTATTCGCATAAACATGCTTTTTATTGAACACATTTTAGTGAAGTTAAGGTTGAACTGTGTGTTTAAACAGTTGATGGCGTGTGAGTTTGGACTGGTTTGGGTTGGTTTAGTGAGATCAGATTCACTGAACACTGTGTGTTTGTTTTCTGAAGCAGCTGGACAAAAATAAACACAGTATCTGAGCCTGAATCTGCCCTGATTCAGATCAAACACTGATGAAGTGAATCTGCCCTGATTCAGACCAAACTTTGTGTTGAAGTGAATCTGTCCTGATTCAGATCAAACTCTGTGTTGAAGTGAATCTGTCCTGATTCAGATCAAACTCTGTGTTGAAGTGAATCTGTTCTATTCAGATCAAACTCTGTGTTGAAGTGAATCTGCCCTGATTCAGATCAAACTGTGTTGAAGTGAATCTGTCCTGATTCAGATCAAACTGAAGTGAATCTGTCCTGATTCAGATCAAACTCTGTGTTGAAGTGAATCTGCCCTGATTCAGATCAAAGTCTGTTTTGAAGTGAATCTGTCCTTATCAAACTCTGTTTTGAAGTGAATCTGTCCTGATTCAAATCAGACTCTGTGTTGAAGTGAATCTGCCCTGATTCAGATCAAACACTGATGAAGTGAATCTGTCCTGATTCAGATCAAACTCTGTGTTGAAGTGAATCTGTCCTGATTCAAATCAGACTCTGTTTTGAAGTGAATCTGCCCTGATTCAGATCAAAGTCTGTTTTGAAGTGAATCTGTCCTTATTCAGATCAAACTCTGTTTTGAAGTGAATCTGTCCTGATTCAAATCAGACTCTGTTTTGAAGTGAATCTGCCCTGATTCAGATCAAACTCTGTGTTGAAGTGAATCTGTCCTGATTCAGATCAAACTCTGTGTTGAAGTGAATCTGTCCTTATTCAGATCAAACTCTGTGTTGAAGTGAATTTGCCCTGATTCAGATCAAATGAAGTGAATCTGCCCTGATTCAGATCACACTCTGTGTTGAAGTGAATCTGTCCTGATTCAGATCAAACTGTTGAATTGAATCTGTCCTGATTCAGATCACACTCTGTGTTGAAGTGTATCTGTCCTGATTCAGATCAAACTGTTGAATTGAATCTTTCCCGAGTCAGATCAAACTCTGTTTTGAAGTGAATCTGTCCTGATTCAAATCAGACTCTGTGTTGAAGTGAATCTGCCCTGATTCAGATCACACTCTGTGTTAAAGTGAATCTGTCCTGATTCAGATCAAACTGTTGGATTGAATCTGTCCTGATTCAGATCACACTCTGTGTTGAATTGAATCTGTCCTGATTCAGATCAAACTCTGTGTTGAAGTGAATTTTCTGTAAGTGAATCACGATGATTGTGAATGTGTTTTTCAGTGAAGAATGAAACTGCAGCGACTCCAAACTCAGGTGAGTTTCAGCTGATAAACGTGTGTCTGATTCACTAATAAAACACTGATTCAGACTTGATCCAGTTTGAATGTGAACAGGCCTTTGTTTTCTGTCATATTGTCTGATATTTGTGATCATTGTGTGTTTTAAAGATGTTCTGGATGAAGTAACTCCATCTCTCCAGCTCTCAGGTAAAACATCAAGAGCTTTAAACCCTTTAAACTCTAATATTGATTCAACATTGTTAGTGATTAGATGGTTTGATATTTGATCACTTGTGTAGATTAGTTGTGGTGGCTGTTTGCTTCATCATTATTGTTATCATCTTCATCTGTTTCATGCTGCGTAAAAGGATCTTCAGTCTTTACATCTGACACTAATTCACAAGAGCTCAGGTCATCATCAATCACATTTTCATTCATTTTATTAGGTTATTTTTTTAATCTGTCACACTGAACAGCTTGAATTTATATATTTGTATCAATTTGGGTGTAAGAAACAAAGAGGTGAAAATATAATTTATGATTTGACCTTTGTAGCAGTCAGTATCATCTCTGTCAGAATTAATTATTAAATCATGAGACAGGTCTCAAGTTTTAATTATCTCTGAATAAACAGAAAACACTTTGAATATAATAGTATGTGATAATAAGTGTCAGTGTGTTTTCAGATGTTTTCAGAGGGAAGAGCGATTCATCCATCAGCATTCACTGCAGGAATCTGAAATGGTTCGGTGTCCAGATGATGATCACCATCTGATGCTATGATTCAACATCATGACATACATTAATGTGGATTTCCAGACCCTTCACCATCTCTGTTCCTCTCTGTTGAGATGAGCTGCTGACCTCCATACGATCTGCTGTGACTCTCATAACCTTCAAGAAACATCATGAACCGACCATCTCTTCACTACTATTTACAGCAGCAAATAAACATGAATAAACATCAAAAGATATGATAATGAAATCAATCATGTCTCATGTAATCCATCAATCAGTGTTTCAATAAATGTCAGTAAAACAGCTGGAGAGAAGCATTCTGGTAAATACTTTAATTCACTGAAATCATGTCACTTTTCTCTGGTGTAGCTCTTCCAGTTTTAAGGGGGATACCAGTGTGTGAGTGTTTGTGGCTCAGCGTGCCAACATGCTTTTTATCAAGAGCTGAGTAAATGATTTTAGACTAAACACTTTAATTCACTGAAATCATGCCACTATTCTCTGACTCATTCTGTGTATTATAGCTCTTCATTTCAAAGGGGAATACCTGTGTGGGTGTTTTTGTGTGTAAACTGGATTTTTATCAAGAAGAGCAGCTATTCTTACATACTGATGTTTTTTGATTAAAACTTGCATGGTTATTTATTTATTTTATTTTATTTTATTTTATTTATTTATTTATTTAATTTTATTTTATTTTATTTTATTTTATTTTATTTATTTTTGTCATGGAAAAATAATGATTAAGGAATTATGTGCATTGGCACAGTTGTTTGAGTGAAGCAACAGCTCCAGAACGATGATGACCACAAACACCACAGAAACGCTCCTAAATGTCCAACACAAATGAACATCTTTCCCTTTTCTCAGAAATACATAATATATAACACTTCACTTCAACATTTACTCTCCTAAAAGAGCACTATGCAGTGCATGCTGGGAACTAACCTAACCATAACACAAAAAGTGTTTAAGCAAATTTTAAAGTCACTTTTGCAACATACAGTATATTGAATGTAATGACATTTAGTGCAGATGACAATGAAAGTAAATATTCAATAATTGCACATCAATTGTAAGATCATATATTAGACTGAATGAGATCAGTGAATCAGACCACTAGATGGTGATGACAATGATCTCACTAATGTATTTTTTTCATCAGACCAGGCCACCTTCTTCCATTGCTCCGTGGTCCAGTTCTGATGCTCACGTGTCCACTGTTGGCTCTTTTGGCGGTGGACAGGGGTCAGCATGGACACCCTGACTGGTCTGCAGCTCCATACGCAACAAACTGATGCACTGTGTATTCTGACACCTTTCTATCAGAACCAGCATTAACTTATTGAGCAATTTGAGCTACAGGAGCTCGTCTGTTGGATCGGACCACACGGGTCAGCCTTCAGTGAGCCTCGGCCGCCCATGACTCTGTCTCTGGTTCACCAATGATCCTTCCATGGAGCACTTTTGATAGATACTGACCACTGCAGACCGGGAACACCCCACAAGAGCTGCAGTTTTGGAGATGCTCTGACCCAGTCGTCTAGCATCACAATTTGGTCCTTGTCAAACTCACTCTAATCCTTACACTTGCCCATTTTTCCTGCTTCTAACACACCAACTTTGAGGACAAAATGTTCACTTGCTGCCTAATATATCCACCCACTAACAGGTGCCGTGATGAAGAGATGATCAGTGTTATTCACTTCAACTGTCAGTGCTCACAATGTTACGCCTGATCAGTGTGTATATTATATACATATACAGTCAAACCAAAAATTATTCAGATGTTTTTGATATTTTTGCTATATTTTTTACTAGTGGGTGCAGGACACTGTAGTTAATTTATGTAAGTTAGGGTTGGCAAAATCTATCATCTATCTATAATATGTTAACTGTATAATATTTATACTGTATATACAGGTGCTGGTCATATAATTAGAATATCATTACACACAGACTGATATATTTCAAATGTTTATTTCTTTTAATTTTGATGTTTATAACTGACAACTAAGGAAAATCCTTCAGTACAGAAACTTCAGTATCTAAAAAAATTAGAATATTGTGAAAAGGTTCAATATTGAAGACACCTGGTGCCACACTCTAATCAGCTAATTAACTCAAAACACCCGCAAAGGCCTTTAAATGGTCTCTCAGTCTAGTTCTGTAGGCACAGGGAGGGCAAGAAACAAAAGGTCATTGCAAAAGAGGCTGGCTGTTCACAGAGCTCTGTGTCCAAGCGCATTGACAGAGAGGCGAAGTGAAGAAAAAGATGTGGTAGAAAAAAAGTGTACAAGCAATAGGGATAACCGCACCCTGGAGAGAATTGTGAAACAAAACCCATTCAAAACTGTGGGGGAGATTCACAAAGAGTGGACTGCAGCTGGAGTCAGTGCTTCAAGAACCACTACGCACAGACGTATGCAAGACATGGGTTTCAGCTGTCGCATTCCTTGTGTCAAGCCACTCTTGAACAACAGACAGTGTCAGAAGCGTCTAAAGACAAAAAGGACTGGACTGCTGCTGAGTGGTCCAAAGTTATGTTCTCTGATGAAAGTAAATTTTGCATTTCCTTTGGAAATCAGGGTCCCAGAGTCTGGAGGAAGAGAGAAGAGGCACACAATCCACGTTGCTTGAGGTCCAGTGTAAAGTTTCCAGTCAGTGATGGTTTGAGGTGCCATGTCATCTGCTGGTGTTGGTCCACTGTGTTTTCTGAGGTCCAAGGTCAACGCAGCTGTAGGGCTAACACACCCTAGGAAGTAAAATTAGCTCAAATGAAATAATTTATCAGGGAATTATAAAGAGTTGTAAGTTCACGACAGAGCAACTGATTCATCCAGCGTTCATTTGCTCGAGCCGTAAGCTCTTCTGATTAGCGCAGGTAACTTGAATCGACAGTTTAAGACATTAAATCATAGAAGCACATAATACAAGACACTTTCTTTTAAAAATCTACAGGAGATTTTATTTATTCTAACACAAACTAATCTAAGACAAACACACGCACATACACACATTCATTCATACGCGTTACAGTAAGACAGGAAGAGAGAGAGAGAGAGAGAGAGAGGAAGAGAGAGAGAGAGAGAGAGAGAGAGAGAGAGAGAGAGAGAGAGAGAGAGAGATGATGATGATGAATTCCAAGCAAATTATTCACTTTGGAAGATCTGACTTGAATGAACCGTGAATCATTAATTTAAAATGCACCAGTTCAGTTTTTCATCTGGAGGTACTTGCTTGTTGACTTATGTGAATTTCCCTCGTTGTGCAGAGAAGGGCTTCCCAAGTCGATGATTTGTCCAGGGTCCATGTGAAACAATGAAAGAAAAGTCTTTTTGTCACTGGAGTTGAAACGGCAAAAGTCGTTGGTTGAACTTTGCGGTAATACTTAGAACACAAGACTTTCAACGGAAAAGAAAATTAAGTAAAAGAAAAGAAAAGTGAGTGAAACTTGAAAAGTGAATGGCTTGAATGAGCGGCTTGTCTGTTCCTTTTGTTACTCCATGGTTCTGCTTATAACAACAACAAAACTTCTCTACTAAAAAAAAAAAAAAAAAAAACTTCTATCTTCTCTTGCAGTTTGACTCTTTAAGCTTAGTTGTTTTCACACATCAGCGGGGACTTGGCCAATCAGATATTGTCCTGTTTCAAAAGGGCTTTCTCTGCCCCCAATAACACATGGGTGTTACATCCTGGTCTGTCTCTGCTTTAGCAGAGTGCCATTTTAACATAATTTCTTTTAAATGGAATACAATATATTTTAAACAGATTTAATTCAAGTCAGGATATAGGAAAGGGGGAAAGAGACAAAATAAAGCATGCTTTTGTCACGGGGCAGGCCCCTCAGGCTGCAACCACCCCTAAACCCGTACCACCCTTGGGGAGTCGGACAGCGGCCAGACAAGGACGACAGACAAGGCTTCAAGTAACACCGTATTTTATTGAATATAAAAAGGGAATCTAAAAATAATGAGTCTTCTGGGCAGGGTCGTTCCGTCCTGCGGACCCACAGAGTGCGATATAGGGGGGTGCTCTAGGGAATGGCTTCGCTATCTTCCAATGGGAAAGACGGGTCAGGGCTCACACTGGGAGGAGACTGCTGTAGGACTGTTCAGGTACGTATTTCAGGTGACGTACTCCCTTCTTCCCAAGGGGAGGATGGGTCAGGACTTACGACCGGAGGGTCTGTGATGGGACAGTTAAGGTATGTGTTTTGGATACGTACTCTTCTTCTGCAGATGACAGGCAGAAAACTGACGGCTGAGGAGCTCCACTACCAAGCAGTCCGGGATGTATTCCAATATGAAATCCTCTTGATGGGCTGGCAGACACAGAGCTTACAATAGGGGAAGTTCACTGCAAAGCAGACAGGTGAATACAGAGATACGTAATCCTCTTCTTCAGCAATGACAGACAGAACTTACAGCTGGAGGAGCTTCACTGCAAAGCAGTCAGGTGAGTATTCAGGTATGGCTTCCTCTTGAAGGACTGGCAGACACAGAGCTTACAATGGGAGGAGTTCACTGCAAAGCAGGCAGGAGAATACACAGATACGTAATCCTCTTCTTCAGTAATGACAGACAGAGAACTTACAGCTGGAGGGGCTTCACTGCAAAGCAATCAGGTGAGTATTCAGGTATGACTTCCTCTTGAAGGACTGGCAACCACAGAGCTCACAATGGGAGAAGTTCACTGCAAAGCAGGCAGGTGAATACACAGATACGTAATCCTCTTCTTCAGTAATGACAGACAGGGAACTTACAGATGGAGGAGCTTCACTGCAAAGCAATCAGGTGAGTATTCAGGTATGACTTCCTCTTAAAGAAAGCTGGAGGAACTTCACTGCAAAGCAATCAGGTGAGTATTCAGATATGACTTCCTCTTGAAGGACTGGCAGATACAGAGCTTACAATGGGATAAGTTCACTGCAAAGCAGGCAGGTAAATACACAGATACGTAAGCCTTCTCTTCAACAAGGACAGTCAGAGAACTTACAGTTGGAGGAACTTCACTGCAAAACAATCAGGTGAGTATTCAGATGTAACTTCCTCTTGAAGGGCTGGCAGACACAGAGCTTACAATGGGAGGAGTTAAATGCAAAGCAGGCAGGTAGATACACAAATGCGTAATCCTCTTCTTCAACAATGACAGACAGAGAACTTACAGCTGGAAGAGCTTCACTGCAGAGCAATCAGGTGAGTATTCAGATATAACTTCCTCTTGAAGGACTGGCGGACACAGAGCTTACAATGGGAGGAGTTCACTGCAAAGCAGGCAGGTAGATACACAGATACATAATCCTCTTCTTCAATAATGACAGACAGAGAACTTACAGCTGGAGGAGCTTCACTGCAAAGCAATCAGGTGTGTATTCAGGTATAACTTCCTCTTGAAGGACTGGCAGACACAGAGCTTACAATGGGAGACGTCCACTGCAAAGCAGGCGGGTAAATACACAGATACGTAATCCTCTTCTTCAACAATGACAGACAGAGAACTTACAGCTTGAAGGGCTTCACTGCAGAGCAATCAGGTGAGTATTCAGGTATAACTTCCTCTCGAAGGACTAACAGACACAGAGCTTACAATGGGAGACGTTCACTGCAAAGCAGGCAGGTAAATACACAGATACGTAATCCTTCTCTTCGACAAGGACAGACAGAGAACTTACAACTGGAGGAGCTTCACTGCAAAGCAATCAGGTGAGTGTTCAGGTATAACTTCCTCTCGAAGGACTGGCAGACACAGAGCTTACAATGGGAGGAGTTCACTGCAAAGCAGGCAGGTGAATACACAGATACATAATCCTCTTCTTCAGCAATGACAAACAGAGAACTTACAGCTGGAGGAGTTTCACAGCAAAGCAATCAGGTGAGTATTCAGGTATGACTTCCTCTTGAAGGACTGGCAGATACAGAGCTTACAATGGGAGACGTTCACTGCAAAGCAGGCAGGTAATTACACAGATACGTAATCTTCTTCTTCAACAATGACAGACACAGAGCTTACAATGGGAGGAGTTCACTGCAAAGCAGGCAGGTAAACACACAGGTACATAATCCTCTTCTTACTTCTTAGAACGTGACAGAAAGCTCAGGTAAGTAGTGGACACCCGGCGGGTTTAAGTTCACACTTCACACATCAAACAGTGCATCACATCACTTCATCACTGCAATTCAACACTCAGTGGGAAATACATATATAGATGGCCGTCGCCCATTTCTGACCTGGCATTCACGTCAGGAAGTCCCATAAACAAGGAAGAGGATGGAGATCAATTGAACTACTCACAGTCTCTCCCAAACAATCTTACTGTCCAGCGATTTCCTCCTTCCGATTGAGTCAACGTGCTCTCTCTCCCAAACTCACAATGCCGTGCCTGATTGCCAGTCCCACTTCCTCTTCTCCACTGCTCACTCTTCCTCCGAGATTCACAGTCCCCAAACAAAAGAAACAAAAACGCCCCTTTTAGTGCATCCTCTCTCCTTTTATCCTACCCTAAGGGCAACGTGTCCCAATGTGCACCACTGCCGGCAATCTTCACTAATCACCCCATTCGCGGGGATTTTTCGCTAAACCGGAACTAGCCTGGTGTTCCGTTGTTATTGGTCCGGCGGGAGTCAATCGCGGCGAACATTAGTTCCGCCTTGACAGTTGGAATTTTTGTCACCTCGTGACACTTTCATTCATTCAGTCAAGAATTAACACATTTACATGAATTGCTGGGTGTTTTGAAGCATAACTATTTGTGAGCACATAATGTAAAATGTATGTAGTTAAAAGATGTTTGATAAGTCCATTTAAAGGGTCATGAAACCCTAAACCAAAATTTCTGAGATTTTAACAGAGGTATGTGTGTTGAACACCATTGAAGACAATGTTAGCATCTGTTAGATTTAATAGTAGGGGGGAAATGGTTAAATTTTACTTTTTATACGCTATTTTCGTCTTCCGGGTTTAAAATCTTCATCCTGTCCACGTCACAGGCTGTGACGTGGCAGAGCACGATAGTACTTTGATGACTCATCGGTGTTTCATAATAGGCTTGTTTGAGATGCGCCTAGCCTCGCCTGAAGTTCAGCCGAGAGTAGGCGGCTGCAGTGAGGGGAGGAGTGAAAAAAGTGCAGGCAAGACGGACAATTCTCCGTTCTCTTAGTGCATCAGACACCTGCGAGATCAAAGGCGGATATCGAGGGATTCACACTTGTGCGCTGTGTTGCTGATAAACTGGATGTAATTTACGTTCTGTTGCTTTTAAATGAAAATAAACATAATGAACAATACACCCAAAGTACTTGTTATTTTTTCCATTCGAAGGATGTGTGTATCAATCATTTTTATTTTAATTACAGACATGTTTTTATATATTTTTATAAATATGATAACAATCACATAACCCATAGAGAGATCGCACTGTCAGAGACTTTTGGAATATTCACACATAATTTATACGCATAAAATCATGGTATTAGTGTTTTAAAATCAAACATTTTAAAAAAGATCAATACATCACGGTTGTTTAAACCAATAAGCTTTAAGCTGTGTCGTCATCAAGTCGTTTCCCATCGTGCTTTTGGTCAGCGCAGTCTGTGGAGAGCAACTGCGCTCGACTGCAGAATCCGACACGTCCGCCTCGCACTCGCGAGAGGTTTTTGACACACGTCAGCATGACATCACAGCAAGGCGGACCACCCTCGGACACATTTCTAACCGGCATGCATCTCGCGGTGATCACCGGTGATCGGTTCTGCGCAGAATTTGCTCATCTCAAACAAGCCTAATTATTAACGAGATTGAGTTTTTTATCCAATGAGAAGACACTCTCTTAATTATTCATGACACCACGTGGATCTTTCCAATGACGAGGACGGTTAACGGCACTAAACAGCGAGAGAGACTGACTGACTGACGGTGCATGTCCGTTGGCGCGGAGCGAGCGGGTAAGCGCGCGTGTTTTCGGTTCATTCCTATGGAAGTTGAGCCGTGCGTAAGTTAAATGTGATGCTCAACTTCCATAGGAATGAACCGAAAAATGCTCTGGTTGCTTGCTCTGCTCCAGTTGACACGCAGCCTGACTGACTGAGCGTGTTGCAGGTTCGGCGCGTAGATCTATGCTATGTACGCAAGGTTTTTTTTTAAGCGTTTTTTTTTTTTTTTTCAAATATATGCATGTATAGTGTGTATATAAACAACTATATATTTTATAATGACTGTAATTACACATGTACATTAATATGTTTTAAATAGAATTACGATTACTGTAGGATATATGTAGCAGGGCATTCAGTAACTCTTGAAAAGACAAAAATAAAGTGTCAGTGTATTTCATTAGATTTTAACTTTTCCAGTTTTTTTTAAATAAATGTAGTATTTCCTCACGTTTTACCACTGATTTTTAGTGACAGTCGATATGCATGGGCTACTGGCGATGAGAGTTTCCCCCCTCTCCTCTCCTCTCCTCTCCTCTCCTCTCCTCTCCTCTCCTCTCCTCTCCTCTCCTCTCCCCTCCCCTCTTCTCACAGCCACCACGCCCATTTAAGTTGCATTTTTCAAAAAGATTGTGAGCTAGACTTGAGCTGAAAGAGGGGGGTTTTATGACCCTTTAAAATTGTTTGGAACAATTTTGATGCAGTTTTAGTTGTATAACAGTCTCTGTTGAGTTTTCTGTGAGGTTAGGTTTTTTAGAGAACAAATGGTGCCTGCATTGTTTTCTCTGTTCCTTTGATTTGGTGATCAAAGAGACTTTATCTTCTTGGGTGACCATTTGGTTTGTCACTCCTCCTGCTATCAGGAAGCATGGGGGTGTCATAAAATTAATCCGCCTGGGTGTACTCTGCAGACGAGCTGGAGTCGCAACTTGATTCTGAATTAGGGTTATGTTTAAAAGAATCATCTGAATGATTCAATTGTCTGGTTCGTCCACAGTTCCTACACAGCCGTATACCAAGAAGTTTTAGAGCACTTCATGCTTCCTGCTGCTGACCAACTTTATGGAGATGCAGATTTCATTTTCCAACAGGACTTGGCACCTGCACACAGTGCCAAAGCTACCAGTACCTGGTTTAAGGACCATGGTATCCCTGTTCTTAATTGGCCAGCAATCTCGCCTGACCTTAACCCCATAGAAAATCTATGGTTATTGTGAAGAGGAAGATGCGATATGCCAGACCCAACAATTCAGAAGAGCTGAAGGCCACTATCAGAGCAACCTGGGCTCTCATAACACCTGAGCAGTGCCACAGGCTGATCGACTCCATGCCACGCCGCATTGCTGCAGTAATTCAGGCAAAAGGAGCCCCAACTAAGTATTGAGTGCTGTACATGCTCATACTTTTCATGTTCATACTTTTCAGTTGGCCAAGATTTCTAAAAATCCTTTCTTTGTATTGGTCTTAAGTTCAAATTTTCTGAGATACTGAATTTGGGATTTTCCTTAGTTGTCAGGTATAATCATCAAAATTAAAAGAAATAAACATTTGAAATATATCAGTCTGTGTGTAATGAATTAATATAATATACAAGTTTCACTTTTTGAATAGAATTAGTGAAATAAATCAACTTTTTGATGATATTCTAATTATATGACCAGCACCTGTACTATAGCAATGGTTTGCTCAACTCTTCAACTATACAGTGTTTAGTAGGACACTTTTGCACATACAACAGAGACTGTAATACATTGTGATGTTTGTTTACAGGAAAAAGTATTGAGTTATCTGAGGAAAATATGCTTGAGTGTATGAAGAAAGACTCTCACAAGAGTTATGCGACACGTGTTTATTGGTGTTTTGTCTGAGTAAGTGACATGTAAGGTGACAGAAGACATTGTGATTTAATTATTGCAGTAAAGCCATACAAGAGAGACTCATTATTACAGTTATTTGTAAACATATTTTCACGATGAAAAGCACTATCCAAATAAATGTGACTTGATTTGAAATGTTGGACACAGATTAAATTTTGAGCATCATTGCTCTGTAAGTTTTTTGTGGATCTGTTCACACTCATATATATCAAAGATTTGTTTTTTACTGAAAACCAAGTATTAATGTATGAATTTACAAATGTATAATTTATGATTTATATATTTTATATATTTTTAAGCTGTTTGTTTTTGCATAAAAATCATTAGGAAAATGTATTTTCTGAAATATATTTATAGAAGCACAGAGAGTCTTATTTTATCTTAGAAAGGGTCTCTCAGTTAGTACGCACTTCAAGTACAATTACAATGAACTTTGTGAAGTGCTGCTTTAGTAATAATGGTCATTTAAACCAACTAACCACAGTTTGTGCAGCAATAATCCCAGCTGCCATCAGTAGTGTAGCACCACAGGTATTTTTCACCATGTTTGCCACAGCGGTGATTAGCCTTGCAGGTTTTGCCACTCACAGTGGAGTAGCAGTCATCAGAAGTACAGCACTTTTTTTTTACACTCATGTCAGTCACCTCGACATCCTCTCCATTAGTTCTGACTGTATGGAGCGCATCATACGTGTTCTGCACATCTGGGGTCATTGGTAGACCGATTAATTTCTGAAAGGTTTTCTTAACCTCATTTAATTTCGCATTGTCCTCAAAGCAATCGTCCACAAAGATCTTAATGTTTGAGAGCTTATAGAGTTGATTGAGCTGAATGTTCAGCTGTGAGACACTCATCAGGTTTACTTTACCTTCCAGCAAGTTTTCTCCTATATAGCCGAAGGAAAAACACTCGTCATCATCGTGGTGTTCATAACAGACAGCCGTCCAGATGTGAGAGGGCACCGTCACCCTGTTAGAGTCTTCAGGTTTATCCCTCTGTGGTATTCGTTTATTTGCATCAGGTACTGTACCCGTGACAATGTAGGCTGTTGCCTCCTCACTGTCAAGCTTCTTTGTCAAAAAACTCTTTAAAGTTCTCTCCCACTTTTTCCACTGGATACGGTTGAAACGCACATCCAAAGGTGCTGCATTGGTCAGTGTAAACGTTGCTGTGCGGCCGTCAGCACATTGGAAGCTGTTGGGGTTCAGTTGTCCTCGATCATATCCAGTGTCTCTGTAGTCACTGCTGATGGCTTGATTTCCTTTCAGAGAATCTTGATTGTTTTGATTCTCTGGGACCATATAATGAGTGGAGGAGTCAGAATCAGAAATCTGCAGAAGAAATATGTTAAGATGGTTAGTTTGATGTTTTATTGCTTGGGAGAAAACACTTTTGTGTTTTTTTCTAAACTTCTGAAGAAAAAAGTTTTGTTCTTTCTGCCTACTTTGACAGTTTTACATTATAAGAACTTTAAATAAAATACCATCAATCTAATATATTTTATTTATTATTTGCAATAAAACGTAATGAGGACCAATAGTTGAATTAACTAAACACAACTGTGTTGTTTTTTTATGAAATGCAGAGCTTATATTTTTTTTGCGAAAATGACGTTTTTTCCTATTACTTTTAAAGCTGCTTTGAAACAATCTGTATTGTATAAAGTGCTGTAGAAATAAATGTGACTTGAACTGCTAATGAAAGTCTTTTGTTAGAAATGAAGCACATAGTTACCCTTGGCTCTAAGTACCACGTGTTTGTCTTTCCAGTAGTGTCTGAGCATGACCATTTCGGCGTGTAGGCGCTGTAGAGGGGAATCCGGTGAGGAACCGAGTACAGTGTAGCGTAGGAACCGAAGAAGTTGTAGAAAGTTATGCCCTTAGAAGTCTTAGTTTTTATTCCACCCTCCAACTTCTGACAGATTTTCTTGGTTCTGATTCTGATTCTGATCCATTCCTTCTGGTTCTATGGCTTTGTGGAAAAACACACTACACTCATCAAAGGTCTCGGCCACTTCTGCCTGAGCACTGAATGCTCTCAGCACAATACAGGTGAGCAGACCCAGAACAAACATGGTGTGAAGCTGGTCTTGTGTTTGAGAGACACCAGAAGCACAGCTGCCTTAAATACACAGTCAGAATCAATGATGATGTTGAGGTGTGAAATTAACAAATGAGAAGAAATGAGGAAGATGATGGGATCTTCACTTCATCATCTAATTTTAGAGTATGAACAGAAACAGTGATTTACTGTGAAACAAACAGAGCACTTTCAAATTCTGCTCAGAAATATACAGTAAATGCACAGTTTGCGGTTTCCACATCAGTTTTCTTGTACATGTTGTTTCACTTCTGCATCTGGAGCGAGAAGCAGGTTTTCTTCAGAGTCAGAGCATCTCTGTTTTCTCCTGCTACGTGATTGTTCAGCGCAGGTTTCTCTCATAGTGAGCGAAAAATGTAAACCCTGTCAATGTAAGAGAGCCCTTTGAAAAATCTCTGCACTGTAAAAAAAATCCCAGTAAAATTTACGGTAAAAAATCGGCAGCTGTGGTTGCCAGAACTTTACCGTAAAAAATAAAGTAGCAACGTAAAAAAAATCTGTTAAATTTACGGTAAAATAACGTATTTCATTAACTGATATAATGTTAATTTACCAACCTAATGAAGTACTAATATCTGTTTTGTACCTTTATAATACACTGACAGTCACCAAACACAGTGGTGATAAGAGTCACATGATGAATCAAAGCGCATCACAAGCAGATTTCCCACAAGCTGAGAAGGACAACACTAACATATAGAAGGTGCTAGTGATGTGTCGTTCTTGAACGATTCGTCTTTAATGTGACTCGGGAAGAACGAGTCGTCTCGGGGGGTGATTCGTTCAGTCGCGCATGTGCAATATTCTACAGGTTCTGTACTGCTAGAAGTAGTTCACCTGATGATTCAATTGATTAGTTCATTTCATGGGTCTTTCGGGTTTTGAGTCGTTCCTTAAACACGTGACAGACCCATACACTAAGCCAATGCATTCTGAGCCGGAAAGAGAATTGATTAGTTCTCTTCATGAGTCTTTCGGGTTTTTGAGTCGTTCCTTAATCACGTGACAGACCCATACGCTAAGCCAATGCATTCTGAGCCGGAAAGAGAATTGATTAGTTCTTTTTATGAGTCTTTCGGGATTTTGAGTCGTTCCTTAATCACGTGACAGACCCATACACTAAACCAATGCATTCTGAGCCGGAAAGAGAATTGATTAGTTCATTTCATGAGTCTTTCGGGTTTTTGAGTCGTTCCTTAAACACGTGACAGACCCATACACTAAGCCAATGCATTCTGAGCCGGAAAGAGAATTGATTAGTTCTTTTTATGAGTCTTTCGGGTTTTTGAGTCGTTCCTTAATCACGTGACAGACCCATACGCTAAGCCAATGCATTCTGAGCCGGAAAGAGAATTGATTAGTTCTTTTTATGAGTCTTTCGGGATTTTGAGTCGTTCCTTAATCACGTGACAGACCCATACACTAAACCAATGCATTCTGAGCCGGAAAGAGAATTGATTAGTTCATTTCATGAGTCTTTCGGGTTTTTGAGTCGTTCCTTAAACACGTGACAGACCCATACACTAAGCCAATGCATTCTGAGCCGGAAAGAGAATTGATTAGTTCTCTTCATGAGTCTTTCGGGTTTTTGAGTCGTTCCTTAATCACGTGACAGACCCATACGCTAAGCCAATGCATTCTGAGCCGGAAAGAGAATTGATTAGTTCTTTTTATGAGTCTTTCGGGATTTTGAGTCGTTCCTTAATCACGTGACAGACCCATACACTAAACCAATGCATTCTGAGCCGGAAAGAGAATTGATTAGTTCATTTCATGAGTCTTTCGGGTTTTTGAGTCGTTCCTTAATCACGTGACATACCATACACTATGCTGTGTGACCCAAGCACATTATATTTATTAGTAAATAACGTTAACTCTCCAGTTTTGTTTGAGTTTGTGTTACAACTGTTAAAGCTGAAGTTATCATAACCTTGATGTTTTAAACTAACATTAATAATTCAAATTCAAAATGTTATTTGCTTTTAATTTATGTCATTATGTCCTTTTGGAGCTATCTTCTTATACATATATTAGACCAATATGTCAAGTCTGCCTAGGAAAAGCAATTATTATACCAGCAAACTCAAAATTGGAGTAAAAATGAACAAACTAGGCTATAAATACTTTGTATTGTAGGCTTGGATTATTATATTATTATATAGCCTAGTGTTTATTTACAGATAGACAGTCAAAAAGATAAATTAATCAATATTTTATTTATAACAGGGCTTTATTTATTTATAATAACACACCACAGATCCTCAAGAAACAGTAACAAAAACAGTGACAGAAATGTCAGAAATAGCGTTTGGGTCTGTTACGTGTTTAAGGAACGACTCAAAACCCGAAAGACTCATGAAATGAACTAATCAATTCTCTTTCCGGCTCAGAATGCATTGGCTTAGTGTATGGGTCTGTCACGTGTTTAAGGAACGAATCAAAACCCGAAAGACTCATGAAGAGAACTAATCAATTCTCTTTCCGGCTCAGAATGCATTGGCTTAGCGTATGGGTCTGTCACGTGATTAAGGAACGACTCAAAAACCCGAAGTACTCATGAAGAGAACTAATTAATTCTCTTTCCGGCTCAGTCTGCATTGGTTTAGCATGGGACTGCCTGTCACGTCATTAAGGAATGACTTAAACCCAAAGACTTGTCAGACAAGAGGTGAGGTGAGCTTAATCAGCTTGTCATAAACTGAAGACCCAGGTAATGAATTAATCATTTCTGAATCTTATAGCATTGTAGTTTTGTATTGTTTGTAGTGGGATCAACGTTTGCATAAGTAGTAGATGTGTTGGGGAAGTAACACGTAACATTTTCATTACATTTTGCTGAAATGAACGAAATGACTCGAAAAAAGATTTGTTCATTTTGTTGAACGAGACTCAAAAGTCCGAGTCGGTAAAATGATCCGAACTTCCCATCACTAGAAGGTGCACACAGTGTCATTCACACACACACTAAACACCATCATGGTAACATGCATGAAATTTTAAAAATGCAATAAACATTAATTTGACAACATTAGATGTAACATAAAACCCTAATGTACATAACTGATTAGAAAAAAATGAGAAAAACTAAGAAGAAACAGAGTTATTTCAACGAAAATATATCAAATGTGAAGTGTCACGCAGGGAATTGTGGGAATGTCAATTTACGGTTTTTCACTGTAAATTTTACAATGAATTGTTATTTTTCACTTCCAAAAACTGTGAATTTAACGGTATTTTACCGTAAAATTACATTAAATGTACCGTTAGATCTATTACAGTTATTCACTGTATATAGTACGGAAACTTTCTGTAAACCAATTGACAGTTTTTCACCGCAGCATTTTTACAGTCTTTTACTGTTAAAATCACGGTCATTTTTTACAGTGTGTCTACGCTGTTTTCATCTCTGTGTTTCTTGGTGAAACTCAACTCAATGCTTTGGATTAATTTTTCTTTTTTTTTTTTTTGTGGTGGAGAAAACTAAATTTCTCCAAAACTTGGGCCTCCAACAAGTGTGTCTAAATTAAGTCTGAATGCAACAAAAGGGGAAATGAAACGAGACTGTGGTCAAAATGTATAAACTCATAACAAAGTGAAGTAATATGAATCAGTCATACTGTAGACAAATGATGCAATGAATCATAGATAAACACAAGCCAAACTCTGTTCAAGAGCCAGAATATGAGCATCTTACTACTTTAATAAATCAACATGCAGTGCAGTTTAACATGGGCAGAAACGCCGGCCATTGAACCGAGTAAAAAACCAATGCTTTCATCAGGGTTTAGAAAGAGGATTGACTCAGATGCAACATAAACATACTGTAAGACGAGCATTCGCTGCGCCATGAGGTTGTGGAAACACGGCAAAATAAAAGTCCTCACATTGGAACCAACACAATAACCGTGGTAAAAGTTCCTGGTAAAATCCGCATTCCATGGTCTAAATATTTTGTTATTTGTGATTACTTCAACCTGCAGACATGAAAAATAGCCCACAGCAACACTGTTAAAGTAGCCCAATTCCACGAAAAAATCGGGGACTTGGCAACACGGGGTCAGCGGACTATAATTATTAGGTCAGAGTAGCTACACTTAGGTGTCAACCAATTCTCTCAGAGTATGAATTTATATATATTTGGATAGATTTTATAGAGGTGAAACATGAAGATCAGAAGGAATGTTGAAAGATACAGAACAACTTACTGAAATGAATCATGTCTCATAATCAACCACAGAAAATGTCAATAAAACAGCTGAATTTCCAAATCAAGCCAGTCGAAATAACGTTTTCCCAAGAACTCCATTCATAAATTAAGAACTTTATATCTCTCTTTCCCCAAAGCCTAGGAAGTACACTTTAAAATGTTTAATGATATATATCCGTCGTCAGAATTCCTTAGACATAGATTTAATATTGACCACAATAATTGTACTTTCTGTAATTCTGACATTGAAACGACTGTACATCTTTTTTTTTAATGTATATTTAGTATATCGTTTTGGTCTGATGTGTATGAGTGGCTTAAAGTTCCTATTAAGGTGAATTCTCAGTTTTCTAAAAATGATATCATTTTTGGTATTATTATGGAAGATATACAGATTCAGTTTTTGCTAAATCATTTTCTTATTTTGGGTAAATTTTTCATTCACAAATGTAAGTGCCTTAAGAAAAAAAAAACATTTTTTGTCTTTCAAAAAGAATTTTGGTTGTATTGTAAATCTTTAAGGTTGTTAAAATGCATAACAGGAAGAAAACTACTTAGCTTATTGAGGAAATTTAAACTAGAAGACCCTGATGTGTAATTATTTTCTCTTTTTCTTTTCTTCTTTCTCCCTCGTTTTACTCTTATTTTTTGTTGTGCTCTGCTCTATTGGATTTTCTTAAGATTATGTATTGCCTTGTTGTACTTGTTTCTTTCTGCAAAAAAAACAAAAACAAAACAGTGACACAACACCAGGGGACCACTACATTCATTATATATTTTATTATATTTATTTGGCATTTTTATGTTTTTATTTTAATTTACATTATATATTTGATAGTTATGCATACATTATTGTATTTGAAATGGTAGAAAAGCCTGTTTCTGAGCTCAAAATAAAGCACTTTCCCTCTGTACATGACTGTGGGGACTAGCACTTCTGTGGTGTTTGGAATTTTTAATATTAGGCAATATTAGGCTATACGTTTTTATTAAATATAATTTCTCAGTTTTTTCAGTAAATGTACATGACTGTGAGAGGAGCACAGTGGTATATTGCCACTTTGATGGCTCAAGAAAGTGTACACTTATTGTTTCATTTTATAAGAAAAAAAGCATTTCTATAGAAAGACCAACTGTCAGTTTTGCAAGATCAGCTTTTTCATTTCCTCTGCTGAGTCAACTAGAATCTCGCTCTAGTTAAAGTTCAAAATTTCCCGCTTTAAAAAGCACACATTTCATTGGCTCTCGCGTGCTTCCTTACTGTGATCGCGTGACTAATCCGTTTGAATGACAAGCGCGCCTTCACCAGCAGTGACTCAAAATAAGATTTTCAGCGAACAATCGAAATTCTGCACTCAACTTCACACAGAATGATTGTACTTTCTGTGTAAATAAAGTTTAAGTAAAGAGTCAGTAAAGCACAGATGTGTGAGAAGCAGGTGACTGATCCTCCAGATGCTGATCTTCAGTTCTCCTCAACCAGCAACAGATCCTGGATTATATGTTTATTGGATTCACATCATGATTCTGTTCACATGTGGAGATGAACTGGAGGATCTGGATGAAACACACGTGGAAAGTTTCAAGAAGTACTGCAGAAGATTGAAGGAAACAGTGGAAAATAGAGAGAAATTTATCATTGAACACATGGAAAGGAGGGACAGCAGAGACACGCTTGCTGATTGTAAGTTGTTTTGTTGTTGTGAAATGGTGCGTTCAAGTCCTCCTAGGAAGTTCGTATTTATGAGGTAGGTGCGTTCAAGTCACTTTCGTCGGATGATGGCGGTGTGCCTTCTCTAAATTAATTACACAAGTAACAACACTTCTACTTTCTGAAAATGTAGAGCAAAGAATGTGCAATGGTTGTGTTTTATGTTTTGTAATTAATTTATGAAGCCATTGTAAACTTTATTGTTACATATTACATTTTTATATTATGATGCTATCATATTCTTTGCTGGGAATCAGCTTACTTCATTGTAAATAGAAACGCCTGACAATGTCACTGCTAAATACCTTTAGTATTGTGGTATTTCGCCATGATTCTCACTGACACGCCCCCAACTCGTACAGATCTACTTCGGTAGAGTTGGTTTTATATTCGCACATTCGGACTTCTGATAAATTCAGACTTTCCAATAAATGTGCAATAAATTAATGTTTGCAAATTTTAAGCAGCGACATATTGACAACCAACGATTGTCAACTTACAACATTTTTCACAGTCGATCAAAATAGGCAAGTATTGTTTTAATGGCATATTTACTTGTGAATGTCCACTGAATGTCCAATGTAGTGTGATTAACAAGACTATTGAATACGGGTGTCCGAATGTGCGAATATAAAACCAACTTTACCCAAGTTACAGATCTGGGCTTAAAGAAAATCCCGAGCTTCCCACTGGTATTTACGACATTGTGGTGGCGTTCATGTGCGTTCAGCTCGTAAATACGATCTTTCCGGTACAGTTTTGAGCTCACAAACAGCTCAGAAAAACAAACATTTTCTACCATTTCAAATTCAATAATGTATGCATAACTATCAAATATATAATGTAAATGACATAAAAATGCCAAATAAATATTATTATAAAATATAATGAATGTAGTAGTCCCCTGGTGTTGTGTCACTGGTGTTACCTTTAACAAAAATCTCTTATTTTGAAATAAATAATCACACTGATGACATCACTTGACTTCCTTTTTCTATTTTCTGAAGATCCACGAAGAAAGGCCAATGGAAAGTCCACTATTTCTTTTCAGTTATAAGAAATTTTAATTAAATCATAATTTCATATTGTGACCTACTTCATTGTTAGGGAATAAAAAAAAATAGAATACAAATGGATTAAATTATTTGATTTAGTGAATATATCATGATGACAACGTTGATTGATACCTTGCAGCAGCCATTTTGTAAAATGCATTTTTTCATGAAAAATGTCACTGGTGTTACCCGTTTATAGATAAACTTTATTCAAAGCTATTCATTAAGTTATTTTGCATAAAATCCTCCTTTGGTCAGATATGGCTAAATTCAGTGCAGCGACTTTACAGACAGTGTATTTTACAGACATTTTTAAAATGTTTTTTATGATCTTTTACTGTCTGCTTTCACTAAGTGTCAATGATAAGTCTTTGTTTGTACACCAAATGTAAAAATTTAGTCTCATCTACTTAATTCTAGTTGAAGAAGGATCTTTGGTCTTATGTATGCGTCACTGTATAGTTATGTAGTTATGTATAGTTAACCGGTACTGTTTTTTTGTCTGTCACATTAAATAAAATGTGTCATATGTGACATGATAATAATTTTATAATTTATAAATCCATTGAATTCTTCTACACTCAAGAATTAAGATTTAAAGAATTGCATTATTACTTTTTTATAACTGTTTTTCAAATATTTTCATTGTTATAGCAAATACATTGTTGTGTAAATGAATTACCATTATTCAATCACACTTTTTACTACCCTGATTAAAATAAATAACACACAATCTCCTTATTTTTTGCATTATCATTATTATTCTGTAACTCTGACTGCATGTGCAGAAAAAAATTGAGAAATAATAATATTTCATGTTTAAAATGCCAGAGAAGTAAGGTAACAGTGACAAAAAAGGGGACATGCAGTCTTTAAATAAATGTACAAAAAAAATAATAATAATAATCATTAAGCTGTCATTTATGTGTATTCATAAAGTCAAAGTGTAATATAATAATGTGGTCTAAGTTTAAACATTAGAAAAAGGAATACATTTTGTCATACCCAAAGTAGACGTTTCTGTAGAATGACCCTACAACAGCTTTTTTTTCTTTTGCTTCATGGGCCAGAAAGTTAAAGTTAATTCCACACTTGTTTCAGCTGTCTCTGAATAGATCATTTTTATAATACTTTGTGTTATGAAGTATTTATCACTTAACGCGGTGCCCCCGCATTTCCTTTTCTCCTCCCCTAAACACGATATCTACCGAGGGAGACCAGATCACGCACAGATTTGAGACCCAATGTTTGTAACAGCGTCTGAATTCGGAACCGCATACTAGAATATATTCTTATCTTACTACTTTTACAATGTGTTTCTACGACAGAAACAGTAGAATGCTACAATGTGGTTCCGAATTCACCAAGACACCGTATGGTGGAAACACGTCATAGACTCCAACAGGGGCGTGGCCTCGTTTCAGAAGTTAGGGCGACAGAGATGTCAAGTGGAATTTTGTTTTGGATTAAGTTTTCATGGATTTTTACAATATTAATAACTGTATTTTCATCACAGAATAATGCAGAAAAATTGTAAGCGATTTTAACCCATGCTCTCAAAATCAATCCAGCTCTTAAAACCACCGAAACAACTGATCATTAAGCTCCCAAAAGAAAACAAAATACTAAAAGACAGACAGTATTTTAGCTCAGCATTAGAGTTCAATAATAATAATAATAATAGCCTAATGATAAAAAAAATTCTAATGCATGAAACGAAAGGGACCAAAAAAAAAAAAAAAAAATTAAAAATGAATTCAATCACAACCTAAAGCTAAAGCCAGGGTCTGAAACAATATTGTGAACAAGAATGCAATAATGAGAACATTACAAATAAAGTCATGTAACGATCACACTCAGTCGAGCGAAATCGTCGTATATAGAAACTGGAAAATATTGTTTCGCGATATAAAACAGAAACGTGAAACACAGAGGCCTCATGTCCTATAAAACTTTCTTCCTAAACGTGTGCAGTTATAAAACTCTGCGTACGGCAGAACCTGCGCAACATATTCCCTTATAAACCCAGTCAGCGGAAGATTGTGCGTTTGTGAATCCCGTCTCCTCCCTGAAACAACCTTTAGTTTTAGGGTCATTCTACAGAAACGTCCACTTTTGGTATGACAAAATGTCTTAAAATGTATTTATTTTTCTAACATTTAAACTTAGACCACATTATTATATTACACTTGGACTTTATGAATACACATAAATTACAGCTTAATGATTTGTACATTTATTTAAAGACTGCATGTACCCATTTTTGTCACTGTTACCTTACTTCTCTGGCATTTTCAAACGTTTTTATGAAATATTATTATTTCTCAATTTTTTCTGCACATGCAGTCAGAGTTACAGAATAATAATGATAATGCAAAAATAAGGGGATTATGTGTTTTTTATTTTAATCAGGTTTGTTAAAAGTGTGATTGAATGATGTTAATTCAGTTGCGCAACCATGTATTTGCTATAACAATGAAAATATTTGAAAAACAGTTATAAAAAAGTAATGATGCAATCCTTTAAATCATAATTCTTGAGTTTAGCAGAATTCAATGGATGTAAAATTATTGTCATGTCACATATGACACATTTTAATTAATGTGACAGACAAAAACTACCAGAGACAAAATGAATCACAGGTGACTAGGACCAAAAATCCTTATTCTTCAACTATAATTAAGTAGATTGGACTAAATTTTTACATTTGGCATAAAATCAAAGACTATCATTGACACTTAGTGAAAGCAGTCAGTAAAAGATTATAAACAACATTTTAAAACTGTCTGTAAAATATGCTGTAAAGTCGCTGCACTGAATTTGGCCATATACCCTTAATTTAGTCATATCTGCCCAAAGGAGGATTAACAACGAGAAAGAAAAGTTATAATCATGTAATCTTAGTGCTATTTTATGCAAAAGAACTAAATGAATAGCTTTAAATCAAGTTTATCTATAAACGGGTAACACCAGTGACAGTTTTCATAAAAAATGCGTTTTACACAATGGCTGCTGCAAGGAATCAAACCACATGTTGTCAATCATGATATATTCACTAAATCAAGTAGTTTAATCCATTTGTATTCCAGTTTTTTAATAATTCCCTAACAATAAAGTAGGTCACACCAGTGACTTCAACTAAAAGCTTCATGTGAAATTATGATTTTCTAATTAAAGTTTCTGATAATTGAAAAGAGATAGAGGACTTTACATGGGTGCTTCTCAATTCTTATTTGTGCATCCTCGTTTCCTTTCCTTGCTTCCTTTCCTCGCGTCTTAGCTCCACCCCTCCAGGATGCCAGGGAAGGACGCAAGGAAAAGACGAGAGGACGGAGGAATTGAATCAAGTGAAATGATAAATCCTCGCTCCCTTTAGCGTCACTTCAAAGCGTCATCAGCTGCGCTCGAGGGATCTACCCACATGTTGTTAAAGTTTGGTTATTTAAAAAAATATAATAAATATTAATAAAGCAAGATGCCCAGTTGAAATATGAGATATAAAGTTTATTTAATCTGTAAAAGTAAAGCATACATTTAAATTATTGTGACAGATAAGAAGGGGGAGGAGAATTTATGCGTGCGTCACGTTTCTCAATGAGAAAGACTTCCGCAAAGGATGCAGCTGTGTATCCTCGCTCATGACTCCTCAGGAAGCCTCCTCACTCCTCGTTCCTCGCCTCCTCGCTGTGCAATTAGAGAATTGAGATGTCCTTCAAGATGGCTGAGCTCGATTGTTTTCCGGGTCATAGGATGGAGGACGGAGGAGCGAGGAGATGAGGAGGGATATTGAGAAGCACCCAGCGTGTCTTTCTTCATGGATCTTCAGGAAACAGGAAGAAGGAAGTCAAGTGCCATCAGTGTGATTTTTTTTTTTTTTTTTTCAAAATAAGAGATTTGTTAAAGGTAACACCAGTGACACAACACCAGGGGACCACTACATTCATTATATATTTTATAATATTTATTCAGCATTTGTTTTTTTTATGTCATTTATTTGATAGTTATGCATACATTATTGTATTTGAAATGGTAGAAAACCTGTTTCTGAGCTCAAAATAAAGCACTTTCCCTCTGTACATGACTGTGGGGACGAGCACTTCTGTGGCGCTTGGAATTTTTATAATTAATTAAAAAACAAATAATGCCACATTGATGGCTCAAGAAGGTTTAATTGTTCAAATATCATATTGTTTCATATTAAAATATAAAAAAATTGTAATCCTAAAGTGTTTTTCAAGTGTAATAGTTCTGTAAAGTCTAGGGACATAAAAGTGGACGTTTCTGTACAATGACCCTTTACTAATGTAGCCGGCGAGATGATTACAACTATTGAGGGCGTGGCCAGGTAGGTAATTATTGGGTTTTTAAGCAGGCACCTAGAAGGGTATGTAGTGATGGGGTCCGATCTTTTTGTGTGGAAGCGCGTTGCCTCGTAGTCGTGTTTGTGCACAGATATGGTCTGAATGAGCAGGTAGGCTAAAGCCGAGTTCAGACTGCACGATTTTAGCCCCGATTTTGGCTCGCCGACAGGTTTTAAGAAATCGCCGACAAATGCCCGAAATCACAGGCATGACTTAATAGACGACAGAACTACGACGTTGCATGCTCGTATTTTGCGCTTTATTTTTTAAGTAATATACAGCGCGCCGTATTTGCGCGTGATTGAAAAGTGCGCGTCTTGCAACCCACCAGTTGAGAAATATTTATGTAAGCTATAATGTTCGCCGTTCACTGTTGTTCTGCTGAAGCTCATTCGGCACCTGTATCATTTCCGCGCGCGTTTGACTTGCCCTTGCGCTGAGGCGAGGTTTAAGTGCGCGTCTGAAAAGTCTCCCTTTTTTTCGTGGTCTTAAAGAAACGGTTCTGCCTTTAAATAAACGAAATACTTGTCAACAAAAAGGTATACAGAAACAGCAGTTGTGAGCAGGGTGGCCAAGCTTAGCCTGACTGAAAACTACATCGGCGATGACCGACAGCCAATGAGAGAGCAAGATACAGAGCAGCGGGGAGTTCGGGGAGGAGTTATAGACCACAATATCAGCAAACATGGCTTCGTTTCAGATAAACATTACAATTCTATCAAACAGAACCAAAGCACAAACATTTGCTTGACCATCCGCAACAGCAGCACATGTCGTTGCAGAACACACAATCCACAGTCTCCCCAACTATTTCCTCCTCCATATTCTTCTTTTATTTATGTTGTTTTCGCGCACAGGCAATTCGTATTTCAAGCTTCTTGCGGGCTACTATTTTTAATAATAATCCCACCGTGTGTCTCAATCAGCTCCCTAGTTCAGTAGTCAGGGCACTGATGAGGGTATCAGCCACATTCACTTTCATTATATACTGATTCACTACCTAGGGAACTAGGGAGCTGATTGAAACGCAGGGCCAGTCTCACATGAGAACTCCGGTCCTGAGCGCGTGATATCGCGTTGTTTCCTTGTCAAGTCTCGCGCGTGTTTGGTTGTGAAACGGAGTTTGTGTGCCAGACAGAGTTGTGGGCGATTCTTCCTATTGTAAAGTCATGCAGTGTGAAATCTTCTGTCGCCTATCCATCGTGCAGTTTGAACACAGCAGCGACTGAATGCTGGCCAAGATAGTCATGCAGTGTGAAAAGAACAGGGACCCGACTACTGTGAAAATCGTGCAGTCTGAACTCGGCATTAAGTGGATGCTAACTTTGCTTTATGTTCACAAAGCCTTGCTTTATTAAATCAGGGCGCTATGTTTTTAATGCAGATTTAAATGCAGATGTGCTGCCTGGTACCGCTTCCGTGTTGGCATGTGTATGGACACTGTTTGGGTAAATAAATATCTATGTTTATCTCTACAAAGTGGTGTTTCATTAGAGGGTTTGATGTTTTTAATGTAGGTGTAAACATCGTGGATTTAGCTGCCGCTGGTCACGCCCTCCTCGGATATCGGTTCATGGCTGTGTTTGATTCATGGCTGAGTTGCAGGTAATCGGAGAGAATATTTATAATCAAGTGATTTGATTTTATTATTTTTAATGATATTAAAGAATAGTGTGATTATTTTGGGTATTGTTAATTGTGTATTTTGTTTGTTTTCATATTAGGTTTAGTTGATCGCTGTTCCTCCTATGTTTGTATATGTGGGTTTTTTTTGTTTTTTGTTTTTTTTTTTCTTTTGTTTTGTTTTTTTTCTTCTCGCTAGCCCGTCCTTGCATGTGTGCGCTGTATGCCTCCAGCGTAATTACAGTTGGTGATTGTTGTATGAACTGGACTGGCTAGCAGACTTTTTTTGTATTTTTTTTTCTCTCTCTTTACTTGTATCAGCCTCGTGTTGCAGCCAATCTCTATGTTCCTTAAATCAGATTGATGCTTTAACACACATGAACCATTTTTTTGCATGTGGTTTATGCTTGCAGTGTAATTATCTGAGTGTTTTTTTGAGTGTTGTATTTATTTAATGATTTTTGGGGTTGTTAATGTGATTTACTTTACTTTTTCTCTCAAATTGTTCTCTGTAAAGAAGCTGGCTTGTGTTGGGATTCAGAGAGGGTTGGCTGGTTATTAATATCTTTTTGCGGGGGGAACTTTTGTCATATGTATTTTGTTGTATTTATTGATTTATTTGTATAAATAAATGATATATATGAAGTTTTCTTCTCCCTGATTACATTATAGTTTTTGTAATAATAATATATTATAATTCCCATCCACGTGATTCCACTTTTAACTGTAGCCTACGAAACATTAGGAAAATATCAGGTACTGTGCCCTCACTTTAGTTTGCATTGATAAAAATCATGTTGTTTTAGAATAAATAAATCAAAATTGTATAAAATACTGTTCAGAGAAAGTTTTCAGAGAAGTTATTCTCAACCTTTTCCATTAAACAGTATTTAATTGTATTTAATTAGTGTTTACGTTAAACAAATCAAATTTGTGCCGTTTTTAAGGTAAGCCTAAACATAAATACATATTTTAGGAATGTTATATTTTTAATGGAAACAGATAGACTTTATTTTTGCAGTGTAAATTATTGTCTGATATTTTTCACAATATAGAGCACGAAAATCCGTCTGTCTGTGCACGACACCAACAGCACACCTGCGAACAGCAGAGATTGTACAGTATTAATGCATGATTTAATAGGCTTAATCTCATCAGAGCTTCATTTTATAATGCATGATTGTCCCTTTAAAATGACGCTTTATCGCTTCGCTTTGAATGTCTACGGGAGTTTCTATCGTCGAGAAGCAGTCTGTGGTCGCACACAAATCCTCACTGTTTAACGTAAAAATGAGTTCGACTACAAACTACTGCACTGTTTTAGTGCCCTTCTATCCTGCACAACACTTTGACAAACATTTGCAAACGATTGCATGAATCATTTATTTATCTGATTCCTGCGCACATTATAATAATTTGTTCCATAGTTTTGCTAAATTGTACGCATATGATAATTTGTTGTCTCATTTTACTAAATCGTGCGCAAGATATTATTCGTTCCCTAGTTTGCTAAATTGTACACACTAGTAGCCTATATAATAATTTGTTCTCTCACTAAATACTGCGCACAACATGTTCTCTTGTTTTACTGAATCGTGTCACAATATAATTTGTTCCATTGTTTTAAATAAATCGTGCACACAATATAATTTTTCGTTCCTTACTTAATTGTACACACTAGTATATTATATTACTAGTATAGTATATTATAGTATAGTATATTGTTCCCTAGTATTTAAGTAAATGATGCGCGCGAACATGGCTGGACTTTTGTTTCTGAAAGAATCATCTTACAGTATGAGATGAGTAAATATTTATGTATTCGTTTATAAATGTAACAGTCAAGCTCGTGAGAGTTGTGCAGGTAAAATCTGTGTGAATCCAAAGATGGCTTTTGTTACTAATCCCGATTATTTGATTTAATTCAGGACAGGAATATGATAATATATTTAAAGTGTTCCTCTGTGGTGAAAATCAAGTTTGTAATGTTGTTTATGTGTCTACGTGGTGTTTTTAATATGCTTTAAGACAAAATCAATGTTGTTTATGTCACAAACTACCTTGCAACCAATCACATCAATTAACTATGCTCTGATAAGAGCCATGTTTTAAGAGCCATATTTATATTTCAGAATTTATATTTGCACATTCCATTATGTAAATTTGCTACAATAATTGTTTTTAAGTCATTTACTGTTGGATAAATTTGGTTTATGCAAGGGGGGAAACTGTTCTATTTTGTATACGAATGTGAATATGGCCGCACATGAATGCTAGATTTTCGGTGGAAACTGGAAACTATTTGTCATCTCATCAGTTTTGAATGGGGTTCCACAGGGCTCAATTTTATTTAGCATGTCTTACACCACAGATGATGCTCGTTCTTTTACATCCAAAGGATGTTTCTAGTTTACAGTGTTTATTTGATTGTCTGAGAGATGTTCAGCATTGGATGTCAGTCAACCTCCTTCAGAAAGGAGGAAGTCTTAATTCTTTGCCCCTGCTTCTACAGAGATGGTTTCCAGTAAACTAGGACCTCTGTGTGGTAACCTGCATATACAAGAAATGTAGGTGTTACTTTTGATTCTGCTTTGACTTTTGATAAACGAATCAATGTTTATCAGCAGATGTTTCCATCAGCTAATCTAGATTTATTAAATAACATTTTATTAAAACATGCAAAACCTTTTTTTTTTGAGAGATTTGAATAAGTGTGTGTGTGTGTGTGTGTGTGTGTGTGTGTGTGTGTGTGTGTGTGTGTGACCTGTAAACAATGAAAACTGAAAATCTACGGGTAATTTTCTGGCATGACATTGTCCACCAGTTGCCTAATTTTACGGGAATTATTAGTCAACAATTCGCCAAACCGTAACGAATTAGTGTGAGATTGTGTTGGACAGGCCAAATACACAACGCGCGTCAATTACGGAGCCATTATGCATAATTTTGGGACAAAACCATTTTTTTTTTCTTGTTTACATTTTCAGTGACTTTTGGACTTGTAGGTACTGGACGCTATGAATTTATAAACAATGAGAAATAAAGTTGAACAGAATTAAACATGGACTCATAATAATAATAATAATAATAATAATAATAATAATATAATGATGAATATCTTGCATATGAAATGATATCAAAGTAAATAACTTGTGTAATAAATATGCTTATAAATCAGTAAGATGTGATGTAAAAAAAAAAGTGTTTTACATACAAGGATATGTCAAGCATAATGTCATTATAATATAAACTTGTTTCCTGTTTAAATGGATATGGTAACATCTTACAGAAATGTATTATGTTTGGCTAATGTTCTTAAATCATGGCAAGAATGTCCCTGGTCACCCTTAATTCACCCCTAAATATTTTAGGGTGCTTTAATGGAACTAGATTTCAGTGTAAATACAATTATCTGACAAAATATTGAAAAAATAAAACGTGCAAGTCAACCACCGAGTACTACAGAGCCCGGCACGTCACCTATAGCAATATAACAATCCGTGCCGACGGTTTTTAAATCCGTTCCCACAAATTCATAATCCGTGCGCACGCTTTCGCTAATCTGTTCCCACGGGTTTGTAAAAACTGTACTCACGGATTCATTTTAGAAGAAGAACAGCAAACTCTCCCAGGTGAAAAAATACTATAGTGTTTTTGAACCATACTATAGTAAATTGTAGTAAACTGTATAGTATTTACAACACTTTGTTAATGAATGCTACAGCATACTGTAGTATTTACTAGTGAACTGATGAACTGTCATAAATACTGTAGTATACTTTAGTTTTTACTATACAGTAAACTGTAGTGTATATTGTAGTATAATATACCCTAAAGTTGTAGAATTTTTTTTTTCTTTTTTTAATTTTCACCTGGGCCAGGTACGTGTTAACTAATCTTATCGTTTTATTGTGTATTATTCATCAAATTATATTAACTGCAGTGATTCTCTATCAACGAGTAGCGAAAACAACGATTTAATAAGAAAATCTTGTTTATTTGTGATAATCTTAGCACTTTATTATTATTATTGCCTAATAAACCTGGCATTGTGTATTATGACTGACTTTTAATGTCTTTGTTCCTCTTTTCTTCTTCTAAATGCATGTAGCCTAAATGCAACAATAGGCTAATAATAATAATAATAATAACAACAATTATTATTTATTGTATTTATTTTTTAAATGTATTTATTTGTCAATTATTTTTAATTTATGACTATAAATGAATGCACTTAAGACAGTATGCCTATCATAAAATAATTAATGAATGCTTTATTAAAAAAAAAAAACTTTTTACAGTTTTAGAAATGTTTGTGTACTATTTCATTCTTAACATGAAGACTTGTTTTGGTGATTTTATTATACTAAGTTTTTTTTGCCCAAAATGGAATTTAAAAGATAAAAATAATGGAAATTCTCAAATGAAATCTGAATGGAAGTTACTAACATAGTTCAAAGATTTGGTGTTTCCTGAAACCATATAGTTCAAACGAACATTCGCAAACTGCATCACAGACTTGTGTGGTTGGAAGGACAGCTCTCGAGCTGTGGTTAGATAGTTTCCTGTTTTTATGACATGTGTGGACTTAATAAATCCTTATCTTGAGCAAAATAAGCAACCTGACATTAAGCACAGTGTATATCTTTTATTTCGTATATAAATGCCATTTATATATTTTTGTTTGTCAAGAGAAATAAAGCACAGTTTTTTAAGAGTGCGCATGTGCGTACGTGCTCTAGTACGTCAGAACAAGCATTTAATTCAGTCTGGAAATAAAAAAAAAAATACAAAACTGAGGTAAATGAGAATCAGTCCTCTAATGTCATGTCTGTAATTTATAGCAAAGAATCCAGCATTAATTTGATCTCAAACGGATTCATTTAAAGAAGTTATTACTGACCACCTGCGTGACGTCATTCACCAACGTGGTTGAACGACAGGTTTGCGACAATACCGTTCTTTTTTCTCCGATAGGTAACGTGCCGGGCTTCGTAGAATCCAGCAGTGTAGGCTATAATATCAGAGTCAGTTACGCAAAGTGCGTAGGCTATATCTCATGCACGCGAAAAAGTGTGTAGCCTATTATATGACAGCTACAGGAAAACCACATTTTGACAGTTTATCATGCATTCACATTTTTGCATTTGACTCCTCCCTCTTTTTCATCATTTGACCAATCATAGTCTGTCGCCGGGTAAAGTTCCACAAGTAGATTCGGGAGGAGCCTATTCATTTAGTCCTGTCAATCATTCTTGCGAGAGTATAAGCAGCACCGCCCCAGTTCTCACAGTACCCCCCCCCCCTCCCCCCCTCCTTCTCCTCCGCATCTTCTATTCATCTCATACCGCTAATCTCGAGGGTTCGAGTCTTCGAGGACAGCAAGTCAAGTTCGTTCAGCATTAGACTGAATGAGAGGCGAGCTCGTGAAGCAAAAGCTGCTCGAGAACGCGCTTCTCCAAATCAGCCGCTTCAGGTAAAGGTGAAGCTTCTGCGGTTTCTTTCTTCTCTCTTCTGTAACTGTGGCGAAGGAGCCGCTTAAGGTATGAAATATAATATCTACATGTAAATATTGTTTGGCAAAAAAAAAAAAAAAACACCATGTGGCTTCTCTTCCGCTCGAAACGTCTGCGCGGTTTGACAAAACCCTCTACTACTCTTTATGAAATACTTAAAAAGTGTCTTAAATGCATATAATGACCAATAATAATTATAGTAATAACACACTATGTGTGTGTGTGTATATATTTGTGTGTGTATATTTGTGTGTATAGGTGTGTGTGTGTGTGTGTGTGTGTGTGTGTGTATATGTATGTATGTATGTATGTATGTATATATATATATACGTGTATATATGTATATATGTATATGTGTATATGTATATATGTGTATATGTATATATATATGTATATGTGTGTGTGTGTGTGATATTAAAAACGAATTACTTTTACCCCATTTGCTAATTACTTGTAATTTTATTTTTTTTTAAACTGTGCCACTATCTATGGAGCCCTGACCATGACATGCATCAAAAAACAATAAATAAATAAATAATAATTGTAGGCCAAATCGTGATCACACTTTTTTTTCCCCCTGCATGCCATGTGCATATTACAGGTCGAAATAAGTATGTAGTTTAAAAATATTACATAAATAAAAGTGTTACACTGAATGAGCAATGGAACATTTCACCCACATTTTGACATTTTATTCCCCTAAAACCTACTGGAAACCTTATAAAAGATGTTTTACTTGCATTTAATGTGCTTTCTATGTATATGAAATCACTTTTGTAAATGTATGTTGATGCAGAGGTGTGTGTATAATGACAACACTCATATGTGTTTATTAAAATTGAGGATTGATTGTTACATTATTTTTCCTTTATAAGCTATTGCACATTTTGATGTATTGATGTCTTCTAGAGATTCAGGTTACTCATGTGATTCCTTCTAGATTAATAACGTTAAAGCATGTATAGAAATACATGCACTAATTCTTCAGTCTTTTTATGTACACTAAAAACTGAAAAAAGTCTTGCAGCAAAGTTTGGATTCCCTTAAATTAAAAATGATAATGTCAAATTACATAAAAAAACAACTAACTTTCAGGTTAAACTGTAAATTTAAGGTTTCATAAAGTTATTTTATAATTCTTTCTGTCTACAGTAAGTTACTTTTAAAATATAGTTTTTCCATGAACAATAACTAACAAACGATTTATAAAAATGCAACAAGTTCGTTCATTCAAAAACAGACATTTGTATGTTTACAGTTTTAATTTTTATTTTACAGATCCAATCTCAGAACTTCTTTGACCAATCTCTAAGTTAAGTACTAGCAATAAGGAAATAGGAATATTTACAGCCAATTTACGTTAAATTAACAAAACATAAGTAGCCTACAAAATTTAATAAAATATACAAATTGTATAAGTAAATTTAATAAGTAGCCTACAGAATTTAATAAAATATACAAATTGTATAAGTAAATTTAATAATAGCCTACAGAATTTAATAAAATATACACATTTTATAAGTAAATTTAATAAGTAGCCTACAGAATTTAATAAAAGGAACACACACACACACACACACACACACACATATATATATATATATATATATATATATATATATATATATATATATATATAAATGTGTGTGTGTATGTGTGCAGGGACGTCATTAGTAATTTTGGGCCCTATGAAAGAATATGAGGTTGGGCCCCTACCGCAGCCATTCCACACCAAACAAGTCCACCTAGCTATCCAAAATCTTTGTCTGCAATTTAATAATCATGACCTATTACTTTTGCTATTGCTTGTGACCACTAGGTATCAGTATTTAGTCAGAGACCTCTGTAGCTAGCCCTAGCAGATGATTATTATTCAAATGTAATAGAAAAATACAGTAATCAAATGTTCATATTCATACATTCTTATAAAAAAACAATTGTTTAGTCAAAAATTCAAAAGGTCCATATTTTAAAGCTCTTTCTAACTTGTACTCTGCCTTAAAATAACAGTTGTTGTAATTGTTAACTATAGCATTTGTTACAATAAGGATATAATTACAGGTAAGACCATTTTATCTTTCTTTCTTTTAATAGCATTTGTAATAAAACCTATCAACACAGTTAGAAACTATAGCTACAACATGCCACAGCTGTAATATAAATCTTTAGTAAAAAATCTATTCTAACAGATTACCTAAAGTGCATGGGCCCTTAGAATTGTCCTAACTTCCTCCCCTTAGCGGCACCCCTGTATGTGTGTAAAGCACCTGGAAACACCATTCTCAGTAGAAAGGTGTCAATCCTCCATTATCTCAGCCGTATCGTCTGTGATCTTATAACTTGGAACCACCCACCATTTCTGCCACACTGTGAAAGAAGCATGTTGGAGGAGTGGAGGACACCATGAACTTTAAAAATGGTTTTTGGTTTATCAGCGTAAACTTAAACAGATGTAATGTATATGATCTATATTGGTGATTTAGCAATGTGTAAAATCATGCAAATTATTTAGCTAGCTATTTTCTTCCAAAATGGCTGCTATGGGGCAAATTGAGTCAAATGCTGTGGGATAAATTTAGCCAGCATTTTAACTTACCCCACCATAAGGCAATGAATTTAGATTAAATCTCTGAAGTATAAACTGGTGTAATTTCAATGTGATATTACACAACTGGCTAGTTTATCTTTTTATTTTTTGAGTTTATTTGGTACTAACAGCAAATCCTTCTCTGAGAAGAACCAGAAGATGATTAATCATATTTATCTTTCCACTTGTACACTTGTTGAACATCTTCAACATCGCAGACCAAGACCCTAAAATGTTTATTAGTTTCAGTGATATTTATGCATTCACTGTGATTTAGTTTTTATTTAATTTCACAGAACAAACTCTGTTACAGCTTTGGTGTTTGACATTTTGATTCAGAAATGCAAACAATTGAAGATATTGAAATTTCACCTTCATTTGGTTGGTTTAATGTTGTTTGAGCTTTAAGAAAAGGAAATTTGATGATTAATTTAGTTTTTAAAAGAGGTAAATTATCTTTCCAATGTCACATGGGTTTGATTCAGATTCAGTTTGATGGTCAGATGGTGCAATTTACCCACTGACTCAGATCAACTTACCCCTAACCTGGGGAAAATTGAGCCACATGAGTATTTTTATATTAAAAATTAAAATTTATTTTAAAAAGAAGCCATATTTTTCAAACAAAATATGTTTTTGTCAATTTATCTAATTGACTCTTAGGCTACTGTTCGCTCCTATTATTCCCCTGGGCATATTGTTCCTATTTCAAAAAAATAGAATTTGTTTGTATTTGTTCAGATATAAGAGGCATAGAATTGTTTTCTGTCTTTAATGGATTTTAAGTTTAATTCTTTTTCTGTTATATCCTTAAATGTAAGGGGTTTACGTGACGCAGTAAAGAGGAAAGCTGTTTTTTTTTAGTTTGTAAAAGCAGTGAGTTGGGTATAATTCTTCTTCAGGAAACACACTCGTGCGAAATGGCTGTAAAATTTTTGAAAAATCAATGGGTGAAATATAATTTACTGTAGCCATGGCTCTAGTCATTCTGCTGGAGTCTCCATTTTGTTGCACAAGTTTAAAGGGCACATACTAGGAGTGGAGTCTTCTGACGAAGGCAGGTGGATTATCTTATAGCTTCAGCAGGATAACTAAATCTTTACTATTTGTAATATTTACGGGTGTAATTCCTCAGATAACCTCTAAATTGAAAGAAGTACTTACTAAGTACCCAGACTCTTATGTGATTTTGGGTGGGGATTTTAATGAATGTGTAGATGATACCTTTGACAGATTTCCTCCCAGAAGCAACAATTGCATTTGGATATTAACATTTTATCATTATGCGCAGAATTTTCTCTTACAGATACATGGCGTTTTTTTCACCCCGAGATGCAGGAATTTACCTGGTCTAATAGTATCCAATTGAGAATTGACCTCTTCTTGATCTCTTCCTCAGCTCTTCAATTTGTTATAGATGTTTCTCACTCCTTTGCGCCCCTCTCAGATCATAAACAAATAAATCTAAAATTGTGTAGCAACACTGATAAAACCCCAAAGTTACGTGGTTATTGGAAATTTAATATTTCTCTCCTAAAAGATGCTTCTTTCAATGATGGTATTAAGACCTTGTTTTCGGATATATTTTCTAATAATTTTAGTGATGGTTATAAAGCGAAATGGGAATTTTTAAATATAAGGCTAGGCAGATCGCCATTAGAAGAAGTAAAGATTTAAAAGCCTCTACAAATTAAAAAATACATGAACTCCTAAATAAAATAAATGCTTTGCTGCAAAAAGCATTAACTCAGGAGGAAGAACTGCTTTTGAGAGAATTAAGTTTACAAATTAATCAAGCTTACTTGGATTTGGCTAGAGGGGTCTTTATTAGGTCAAAAGCCAAATGGCTAGAGGAAGGAGAGACTAATTCCAGTTATTATTTAATTGCAGGAGGAATTCATTGACAGCTCTAAATATAATTGACAGCTCTAAATATTAATGGTGTTAAATGCACTGATTCTAACCTAATTTCTAATTTTATCACAAGCTTTTATGACAATTAAAAAAAAAAAAAAAATTACAATTAAAAAATATTTCCTTCCACTGATAATGACTTTAAAGACCTTTGTGAGTCTACTTTAACAATTGGGAAATTAGATCTGCTCTCTTCTCTATGAAGAAGGGGAAATCCCCCGGTGTTGGCGGATTTTCTGTTAAATTTTATGTCCATTTTTGGGACTTGATAAAATCCCCTCTGCTTTGCATGTAAGAAGAATGAATGCATGTTGCATGTTGCTCAGAAGGAAATGACTACATCAATGAAACGGGGTATAATTTCTCTTATTCCAAATACTGAAAAAGATTCTCTCTTAATTGATAATTGGCGACCAATTACACTCTTAACAGTTGATTATAAGATCTTGGATAGATTGAAACTTAAGCTCAATCAAATTATTGCGGAAACGCAGTCAGGTTTTGTCAAAGGTAGGCATATTAGCAATAATATAAGACTTGTTTTAGATTTACTGGATTATGCTGATTTTGTGCACTCTAAAGCCATTATTCTTTTCTTAGATTTTTACAAGGCTTTCGACACCATTGAACATGGATTTCTCCTGCAATCTCTCAAACTGTTTGGTTTTGGGGACTCTTTTGTTAACATGATTGAAATGTTTTATAAAGGAATAAGTAGTTCCATCATAGTCAATATGCACACCTCCCAAAGATTTGCTATAATGTGTGGTGTCAGACAGGGTTGCCCGATTTCACCTTTTTATTTATTTTGGTTACTGAGCTATTATCATTGAGTATTATGCACAATCAGAACTTAAAAGGTATCTCCATCTTCAATAGGGAAATCAAAATTTCGCAGCTGGCTGATGACACCACTCTTTTTTTAAAAGATAAAAGTCAAATCTCTAATGGCATTCAGATAGTTAAAAAGTTCTCGTGTGCTTCTGGTTTAAAGTTAAAGCTGCAGTAGGGAGTTTTTAGAAAACGTTGACTTAGCCTGAAAATTTGAACAAGCACAACTCACAGGTCACTCCCCCTTGCTCTCTGCTGCGCTACAGCCCTCCCTCCACAGCTCCTCCCCCATCACAACGGAGCCTGCTGTGAACGCGCAGATAAGTGACGGCGGATAAACAGTTATAGCACATTCACTGGTACGGACGAAACATCAACAATATGATTTACATGACTATGGCCTGCCCATACTTTGACTTCAAACTTGGTCCTCAAAACATTACGTATTTTGCAATACATGTAATGTAACTATATGACGTTGCACTATTTCTATAAGTAATAACTAGATAGTAAGATAATATAACGGTAACTACCGTTACAGTATGCAAGTAATTATTCTATCGATATGTAATGCTAAATAAGTACATTATTTCAGCAACATGACAAGCCAGTGAATTAGTAAGTTTCAATAGTTGCTTTCCACAGTGCGTGACATTTTATCTGTATGTTATGCGGCTAGAGTTTTGACAAAACCAAGTTCACTAAGTTCGGACTCTTGTCCTTGGTAGTTAGGACTTGGCAAGTTCGACTCCGGAGAACGAACTCCCGTGGACGGGAGAACACAAGTCCGGTGAATCTTCAAATGGAATAGCAGCGTACTTGATAACGTCACTCAGCTCGCGCTGGCTTCTCCGGTTATCTCTGTATGTATAGTTTAGCCAAGAATAAAACAAAATTTGTTATTAAACCACTCTGCCTCTTTTCATTTTATTTAAAGAAACAAACAAAAACATATTAATAGCCTCAGGCAACTGGTGATTGATTTTCTGCAATGTCTGAATATATTTATAACAAAACGAAATATTAAACAACCCTGCCTCTTTTCGTAAAATGTAGTACTATTTGTGCATACTCTGATTATCTTCACTGTAATGACATGAAATAGGCTATAACATAAAACAACCTTCTCTTTTTGTTAAATGTCAGTTTTAATGATCAATAATAGCCATTATTAAAGGTATAAAAATATACAATAAGAAATAAAGCAAACAATTCAGTCAAGCGTACAAAATCAGCGCTTTAATATACAAAAGTTAAATAGCCATAAATACATTAATGAAACGTCATGTTGCCCTCAGCCAAAACGGAGCCAGCGGCAAACGTCAGAAGGACTAGCCGAGGTAAGGCTGCTCTCGGCTGGGCACATGAGCGCTGAGAGTCCGGTGATCGCCTGGATCTCACAACTCCGACAACGTCAGATCAAATTTTCAGAAAGGCGCAATCTTTATCAATAAACCACAAATTTGAGCTTTAAACCAGCACATTCTCGCCTGAAAAAATCTTAAAACTGCATATGCGTATCAATAGTACGAGTTTGTAACCTTGCAGTTTTTCGCGTGCATATATGATACGCACTTTATGGCGTATTATACGTACGAAACTGGATTGTTTGTCCTCCATAAGCAAAGCTGCGGCACATCAGTAATCTTGAATTTGAACGCCTGTACGCGCTGTGCACTATGGCTGTGCTGCATGACAGGAGTGTGATCAGCGCGCGCACGAGCTTGATTGACACTGCTAAGACACTCCTCCTGGCTCTGATTGGTTGTTTCTTACCGGGAGCGGTGTGTTTCTGCAAATGGCAATAGGACCACTGGGAGGAGCCAGAGGAGCTTGATTTTTTTCACAGATTATCTGTCTCATATTCTACTGTCAGGACATAATGACAGGTTTAACAAATATGTAAAAAATAAATTTTTACAAAAGTTACCTACTGCAGCTTTAAATATGTCCAAATGTGAGATAATGTCTCTGCATGATTGCGACAACACGTTAATTGATGGTATTCCAGTCAAAGACACAATAAAGTATTTAGGTATTTATTTAACTAAAAATTTAGTAGCCAGACAGCAACTTTTCTTGTCGGATTAAGAAAACCCAAAATATTTTTAATCTTTGGTTACAAAGAGATTTATCTCTCTATGGTAGGGTTCTTCTCTCTAAAGCAGAAGGTCTCTCTCACTTCGTGTGTCCTTCACTTTCTTTATATGTGACTGATGTTACTGCTAAAGGTGTCAATAAAACTTTCCTTGACTTTATATTGTTACGACCATCTAGGGCCAGCAGTAACATAAATGAATGTGTGCTCACTCGATGATAAAGTTTTCAACAAAGGTAGATTTATTAACACAATATAATGAAAATAAACAAACAAAGGGATTAAATTCAGGAGTGGACCAGGCCAAAATAACAAACAAAAGTAACTAATTTAAATACCCTCTAAATTTCCTAAAACAAACAAACAAAAAAGAAAAAAGAAAAAAAGCATCAAAGAAAATTACAAAGTAACTAAAAATTACAAAGTAACAAATTCTACAAAGCACACATAAACACAAAAGAACACAAAGCAAAGCAACAAACAAAATGGCACAAAGTCGGCCCCATAAGGTGTTTGGGGTGGTCCTTATATCACGGGAGCAGGAATCAGTCAATTGGGCCCAGACCAATCAGGACCTCTGCGCAGGCCACACCTTCTCCTGCACAAAAACACTTAAACAAGACATTGGACGTAACACCCTCACCCTTAAAAATAAAAACCATAGGTTTTTAGGAATGGATACGTGAAAGAGTGTCAGCAATCACATTTTCAACCCCTCTTTTGTGCTGGATACTCAGATTAAACCCTTGACAAATTAGTGCCCAACGCATGAGCCTGTGATTTGCATTTGACATGCGTTGAAGGAAAACCAAAGGATTGTGGTCAGTATACACAGAAACTGGTTGTGCACTGGACCCAATGTACACTTCAAAATGTTGAATTGCAAGTAACAACGCGAGAGCTTCCTTCTCTATAGTACTATAATTTAGTTGGTGTTTGAGAAATTTCTTGGAAAAAAAACTAATCGGGTGGTCTATTCCAGCATCATCAGTCTGAATTAAAACTGCACCAGCACCTGTGCCGCTGGCATCAACATCTAACTTGAACGCTTTGTCAAAGCGTGGGGCAGAAAGTACAGGTGCGCTACACAACAGAGTCTTCAATGCCTCAAAGGCAAACTGACATGTAGGAGTCCACTCAAAAGAGATCCCTTTACGGAGTAAACCTGTAAGAGGATTCGCCACATCTGAAAAGTTCCTACAGAAACTTCTATAGTAGCCGGTCATGCCTAAAAAACGCCTAAGCTCTCTCTTCGTCGTAGGCGTAGGAAAATCAAAAAAAAAACAAGTCTCATAAACTTAAAAAAGCAGTAATTTCCAACTGTAGAAGTGATGGAGGACTAGAAGTGCTAAATTTTCATAACATTATTAATGTGTTTAAAATAAACTGGCTTAAAAGATGTCTAATAAATCCAAATTCTTTATGGTTTTTTATTTCTAATTATATATTTAATAAAATTGGAGGCCTACCTTTTATCTTAAAATGTAATTATAATAAACTCCCGGTTAAACTAATTTCCATCAGCAAGCTCTTCTTGCATGGAAATTGTGTTACATCCACAATTTCTCACCACATAAAACTCTTCTGTGGAATAATATGAATATAACTGTTCTGGAAAGTTCTGTGGGCATTCTGTCCTCAGTTGGTTTAAATCTTATTTGACGAATAGAAGCTTCACTGTTAGAATAGGTAACTTCTCTTCATCACCTACTCAACTCTCTTGTGGTGTACCGCAGGGTTCAATGTAATTAAAATGAATAATGGTAGTTATTAAGAGCTCTAATTGGCCTGTTTAGCTTGAGCCATAGAACAGAGAAACAAGCCCTGAAAATTGATAAAAGAACAGACACTCTATATTTAATCTTATTAGTTAATTGCATTTGATTGATTTTACTTTCAATAAAACGTTTGCAATAGATTTGTAAAAGGTGTTTTTATGCATGTTTGGCCTGAGTTTTGTTGCATTTACACTGTTCTGACCACTAGGGTCTATTTTGTGAAACTCCTAACATATAGTTAATTGTGGATCTCATTCTATTCATTTGTGGATACGACTATTTTTTGTGAATATCTTTACATTTATTTGTGGATCATAATCTATTTATTTAGAATTTTGCTGCAATCCTACCCCCATATAAAGTTGCTGCACTTTTATGCTCAGCATCAGTCTTAATGCTTTGATAGTTTCAGATATCAGGATATTATAAGACAGAGAAAACTAGTATTTCTTCTACTGTACCTGTTTGTTGGACAATTTATTATGAATGTTTTGTTTAATTTATTAAGGTTCACTCATTTGTAACTAACACAAGTGTTTGTATTTGCTTTTTTTTTTTTTTTTGTTATCGTTAAAGTTTTTACATATTTTGCAGTAGAGGTCTACACTCTTGTGTCGAACATATACAAATAATGTCATTATTATTAATATTTTATGTCATAGTTTTGTTACATTTAATATGACTTTCTTCTAAAATGTGATGCTTTGTGAGAGGAAAAGATTGAAATTGAGGTTATTTGTTGAAAACATCATATTGTAAGAGTTATTTTCACTGGTTTAAATGCACATCACTACAGCAGCTTTTCCACATTTGCATTAATGTTTGTTCTTCAACACTTGTCATACAATATTAATATATTAACATATATTAATGCCAGCAGCCATATCACCCTGCAGCCCAAGACCGGTTGCCCACTGAAGCTAAGCAGGGCTGAGCCTGGTTAGTACCTGGATGGGAGACCTCCTGGGAAAACCAGGTAGCTGCTGGAAGAGGTGTTGGTAAGGCCAGCAGGGGGTGCTCACCCTGTGGTCTGTGTGGGTCCTAACGGCCCAGTATAGTGACGGGGACACTGTACTGTAACAAGCACCGTCCTTCGGATGAGACGTTAAACCGAGGTCCTGACTCTCTGTGGTCATTAAAAATCCCATGGCACTTCTCGTAAAGAGTAGGGGTGTAACCCCGGTGTCCTGGCCAAATTCCCTCCATAGGCCCGTACCAATCACGGCCTCCTAATAATCCCCATCCATTGAATTGGCTCTTTCACTCTCTCCTCTCCACCTACAGCTGGTGTGTGGTGAGCGCACTGGCGCCGTTGTACTGTGGCTGCCGTCGCATCATCCAAGTGGATGCTGCACACTGGTGGTGGATGAGGAGAGACCCCTGATATGATTGTAAAGTGCTTTGGGTGTACAGTAGTACATATGAAAGCGCTATATAAATGCCTCATTCATTCATTCATATTGCAGTCATTTGGTTCTTTGGTTAAAACATTTCTCTTGTTTTCAGCACTGAAGCATGAACACATTCAACAGAAAATGTGGAGAGATTCAGACTAAAGAAGGGTTTGAATACAGACTTCTGTCTAATATACTGAATCAAACCAGTGACGACTGTGAGCAGAGCTGGTATTCAGAGGTGAGTGTGTGTTTCTGTCCTCAAACTACACCATGACACACACACACACACACACACACACTTACACAAAGACATGATCTGATTGTCTTGTGATTGATTTGTTCAGGACGGGCGTCTGTTAGCAGATCCATCAGATCCACACAAACTGATGTATCCTGCGACATCTGTATCATCTGATCGTCTCGTCACTTCTGACTGTGTGAATCTGAATTATGAGATGATCTGTCATTCTACTGATGAAGTAAATCAACTTAATAATTCATCTGTTTTCATATTTAATCCTTCATGAACTTAAATATGAAAGTTGACCATGAATAAATCTAACTCTTCTGTCTTTCATTTCAGTTGAGAATGGAGACCGTGTTCAGAGGTGAGAGACACTTCAGTAAAACACATCAATCTGTCCTGATACAGATCAAACTCTGTTGAAGTGAATCTGTCCTGATTCAGATCAGACTCTGTCCTGATTCAGATCAAACTCTGTTGAAGTGAATCTGTCCTGATTCAGATCAAACTCTGTGTTGAAGTGAATCTGTCCTGATTCAGATCAAACTCTGTTGAAGTGAATCTGTCCTGATTCAGATCAGACTCTGTCCTGATTCAGATCAAACTCTGTTGAAGTGAATCTGTCCTGATTCAGATCAAACTCTGTGTTGAAGTGAATCTGTCCTGATTCAGATCAAACCGTTGAAGTGAATCTGTCCTGATTCAGATCAAACTGTGTTGAAGTGAATCTGTCCCGATTCAGATCAAACTCTGTTAAAGTGAATCTGTCCTGATTCAGATCAAACTGTGTTGAAGTGAATCTGTCCTGATTCAGATCAAACTCTGCGTTGAAGTGAATCTGTCCTGATTCAGATCAGAGTCTGTGCTGAAGTGAATCTGTCCTGATTCAGATCAAACTCTGCGTTGAAGTGAATCTGTCCTGATTCAGATCAGACTCTGTGCTGAAGTGAATCTGTGCTGATTCAGATCAAACTCTGCGTTGAAGTGAATCTGCCCTGATTCAGATCAGACTCTGTGTTGAAGTGAATCTGTCCTGATTCAGATCAAACTCTGTTAAAGTGAATCTGTCCTGATTCAGATCAAACTCTGTGTTGAAGTGAATCTTCTGTGAGTGAATCACAATGATTGCGAATGTGTTTTTCAGTGAGGAATGAAACTGCAGTGACTCCAAACTCAGGTTAGATTCAGCTGATGAATGTTTGTCTAATTCACTAATAAAACACTGATTCAGACTCAATCCAGTTTGAATATGAACAGGCCTTTGTTTTCTGTCATATTATATCTGATATTTGTGATAATTTTGTGTTTTACAGATGTTCTGGATGAAGTGACTCTGTCTCTCAAGCTCTCAGGTAAAACATCAAGAGCTTTAAACCCTTTTAACTCTAATATTGATTCATCATTGTTAGTGATCAGATTATTTCACTGGTTTATGTATTCATGATTTTATTGTCTATGGCATCTATAGATCAGTTGTGGTGGATTTCTGTTCTTGTCATTATCTTCACCATCTTCATCTGTTTCATGCTGCGTAAAAGGATCTTCAGGTGAGTCCAGGCTGATCTTTCCTAACATTGTTCTTCAGTCTTTACGTCTGACACTAGTTCACAAGAGCTCTGGTCATCATCAATCACATTTTCATTCATTTTATTAGATTATTTCATAAATCTGTCATATTGTGGAACAGGTTTCTATGAATTTATATATGTGACCCGTGCTGGCAAAACGAGTTGCAATGAGCATATTTTCAAAAATGATTTATTGTTATTTTCACATTTTCTATTAAAAAAAAACCTTCAAAATGTTGAATGAGTTGAAGAAAAAAAAAAAAAAAAAAAAAAAAAAACTGAGCTACACCTGTTTGAAGTCTGTTAGGTTTTTGCTCCTAATTCGTGCCTCATCCCAGACCTCTTAATTTGCAATTGAATGAGCAAACACTCAGCGCTGAGGGAGAATATAATCTCATTTTATTGATAAGAAAAGAGAGAATATATAGAAAGAGTACAAGGGGTGTAGTATAGGTTCAGCCAATGAGAGAAAGAATACATCATATAGCTCATGGTATAGGAATGTGATACATATAGAAAAACAAGTCTAAATATGGTCATCTCCCGGTTAACTATCCAGGAGTTCCTTGCAAGGGACCATTCCCTGTCTCCCATTCTATCCTAGTAGAGCCTTGTTCCTTATATGGAAATGGTTCCGGTACATAAAGAAAACCATATGTTAACAGATAGCTTCCACAGAAGACAAAGGAGCCTCTGTCCACTTTCCTTCAATGCTGAGACCAACATAAAATCTATCAAAGTCTATAGAGTCAGCAAAGTCAATTTTGAGAAAAATCTAAAGTTTTCTGAAGGTTCCAAAACAAAATCACCTATAACCATAGTATCCAATAATAAGTATTCTAGAGTACTGGATAAGGACTGTATTTGTGTTGGAGGAGCCGGATTTATATCCGCACTGGTGTGTCGGCATGAACACATAAGACTCAGTTGAACCAGAGTTTGAAGTTTACTGGTAATTCAGTTAAAACCAGGAGTGGTAACAGTGAGTAGTGGTCTGAAAATATCAAAGAATTGGATTGCCGCAATAGCCAACAAATGAGCTTGTGGTAAATCAATAAAGTACACAAATCTAGTCATTAACTCGCTCACAGAAGTTCACTACTCAAGTAAAAGGAGATAAATTCTGCATCAGAGCATTCTTGTCTCTTGCTGACTGCGAGGCAATCACTGACGTGACGTCATTCAGTAAACAGCACTCTGATTGGATGAATCCTTCTTACAAAATGCTGTTGTTTTCAGATGGAAGCGCGGTTCGTCTGTCAGCGTGAGGATGATCCAGGACAGGTGAGTTAATCAAACTGAGAAAAAAACTTGAACTGATTTTCAGCGATGAATTAGATAAATGAAGTAACCTACAGCTACAGATGAATCTTACCTGAATCTGAATGTGTTTCATGCAGGGATCTGGTGAAATTCGACTCTGATGATCCTGGTTCACAGCAGGAATGATCTGATGCTTTAAATCAACATCATGACTCATTATTCATATGCACTCGCCTTACAGCGCCTTGAATAGGCCTAAATAAGCAGTGGGCTTCTGGCAAATTTCAGTTGTCTCATTACTCTGTGCATTTTACAAATATTTGGCATGCAAAATAAAGTTACAAATTTGCGATATATGCAAAATTATGTATGATAATGGCTCAAGCAGATTTTTTTTTTTTTTTTTTAGCAATATAAGCAGGGCTGGAGTGGGACTCTTTCAGCCCTGGAGTTTCATGCCTTAGACTGGCCCACTTTAATTCACGACTGTACTATTCTCTACGCCATTTGCTGAAAAGAGACTTTTAAAGTGTGCAGTACTGTGTTTAAAGAAGTGCTGGTGTTATGTACTTACCTTTTTAAGTTTAAGTAATTTTGGTGCAGGTATCAAGCTGCAAGACAATAATTGTGAATAGTAGCAAAGTGCAAAGCCTATAAAGCCTGTTCATCATCAGCTGTGGTAAGTCGGATCAGTCTACAAACACAGTGAGTCATGTCATCCTCTCCTAGTATTGTATTGTGTTCAGCTTGTCACATGCATAGTATAGCTTTCTCTGTCAGCGACAAGGGGTTTACATGTCATAAATGTAGGGAAATAGTCAGGCTGACAGAGAGAATCTCTTTTAAAGCGGATCAAAACCTTTAATCAAAGTTGTCCTAAAACCTTCTTCTTATGACAACTTTGTTTCTCCAGTTTTGTGAATCATTTCAAAGAGGTTTTTGGGAAACCATCATGGGATTCCTCCATAGGTGTGAGACTGTGTAAACTTAGGCAAGGTGTTTTATCTGTGTCTGATTATGCTTTACAGTTCAGAACCCTAGCGGCTGCAAGTGGTTGGAATGAACAGGCTCTGATCTCCAGATATCGTCAGGGTCTGGATCCATGCGTGCAGTTGTATCTCGCTGCATACGAGGAATCCACCAGCCTTGAGAAGTTCATCCAGCTCTCCATAAGATTCACCACTCGTATGCAGCTGTGCATCGAAGAGCACCAAGACCAGCAACTATTTCCATCTTTCCTCCGCCAGCCTGAATCCGTCAGTTCTCCAGAACCAGCCAGCCAAGAAATGCAGATTGAGCGATCCCGCCTTTCATCCGCTGAGCGACAGAGGAGGCTGACCCAGGGTCTCTGCTTGTATTGTGGTCATCCTGGGCATTTCAGAGCTGAATGCCCCACTTGCCCTGTGCGATCTATAGTGAGTGTCATCCTTCCTGCAATAAATCATAAAAATCCACGCACTATTATCGCCAACCTTACTGCTGCTGACTTTTGCATTCCAGTTAATGCCTTCATCGACTCTGGGTCAGCTGGAAAGTCCAGTAGAAATCCATTGAAAGTCCAGTAGAAAAACGATCTATCGACATACCCGACTGTTATTCCCACTTCAGTGACGTCTTCTGTCTGAAGAAAGCCTCCAAGCTGCCTCCCCATCGGCCATGGGACTGTGCAATCGATCTCATACCTGGTGAGCCAGTGCCCAGAGGGAAACTATATTCCCTGTCCATCCCGGAGGAGAAGGCCATGGAAGAATACATCACTGAGGCTCTATCACAAGGTTACATCCGCCCATCTACTTCCCCTGCTGCATCCAGCTTCTTCTTTGTTGCCAAGAAGGACGGAGGCTTGCGGCCTTGCATTGATTACAGAGCACTAAACAAGATCACAGTCAAATTTCGGTATCCGCTTCCCCTCGTCCCATCTGCGCTGGAACATATCCGCGGCGCCACTGTGTTCACTAAGTTGGACCTCCGCAGCGCATACAACCGAATATGTGAGGGGGACGAATGGAAGACGGCTTTTGTGACCCCTACTGGACACTGTGAATATTGCGTCATGCCGTATGGACTCGTCAACGCCCCCTCCGTATTTCAGGATTTTATGCATGAGGTGCTCCTGGAGTTTCTCCACAAGTTCGTGATTGTCTATATCGATGATATACTCATCTACTCCCGGAGCCAGGTCGAACATCGCCGACACATTGCGGAGGTCCTCCAATGCCTGAGGGACCACAGTCTGTTCCTAAAGGCAGAAAAATGTACTTTCCACCAGCCCTCAGTGCAGTTCTTGGGATACACCATTGACCGCAGTGGCGTCCGCATGGACGAGGGGAAGGTATCTGCCATCACGGACTGGCCACTTCCCAAAACTGTAAAAGAACTGCAACGATTCTTAGGATTCGCCAATTTCTACCGCAGATTCATCAAGAACTACAGTACCATCACTTCTCCACTCACCAACATGCTCCGCGTCAAGCCCAAGTCTCTGTCCTGGCACCCGGCAGCAAAGCAAGCATTCGAGGACCTGAAACACGCCTTCACGGCCGCTTGTTCACCCTGATCCAGAACTCCCTTTCGTCTTTGAGTTTGACGCTTCAGCCACAGGAGTGGGAGCGGTCTTGTCCCAGCAGCAGGGGAAACCAAGTAGACTCCATCCATGTGCCGCCTTCTCCCACAAACTCAACCCGGCGGAGAGGAACTACGACATCGGCAACCAGGAGCTACTTGCTATCGAGCTACTGGCTCGGCGGCGGCTGGAGCTACTGGCTCGGCGGCGGCTGGAGCTACTGACTCCGCGGCGGCAGGAGAGGGGCCTGGATCCGGAGTCCAAGACATGCCCTCATAAACAATTAACAGCCCCTCTGGTACTGGAGCGGGCTCGCTGGAGGCTGGAGCTGGCTCGGCGGAGACTGAAGCGCTGGCATGGACGGTACCGTTGAAGCAGTATGTGCAGGGCTCCGGGGTGTGGTGAGCTGGTGATGCCTGGTGAGTTTCCGATGGGGCTGGACAAGGAACACACTGGTTCTTTTCAACTTCGTTTACTTCGAAATTGGAACCATTTAAAAAGAGAATCAAATTTATGGAATCAACTAGGGAGAAAACACAGGAAGGTTCACAATAGCGAATCACGTCCTTGTCCAGTCCCATCAGAAAAACAGCATTGAGGCAGGCATCAGTCCAACCCACCAAATAGGAGACCTCCAGAAACTCCTCCACATACCTCTCCAACGGTCCGCCATTCTGCCGCAGACGGCATAGCCGGTCCTCCGCCTGGAGGGTCTTCGGGGGCACAGGTAGCAGGTAAATACCCATTTTCCACTTGTGGATATCCAGCAGTTTGGTCGGATCTTCTGTTACAGTACGCTGGTGTAGTAGAGACAAGACGTAAACGGATATCCACAGTGAAAGGGGTGGTTCAGTGTTTTTTTTCTAGGCTTGATTGTGTTTTGGGGGCACAGTTTAACATGTCTTAATGCTTCGTTTTTTTGAAAACGCTGTATTTTTCATATATTTTACCTTTATTCTACACCTCTGTTTCCACTGTCATATGAACAACTCGTTTGACTTCCTGCTTCTATTAAGCCACTCCCTCCTAAATACGCAGTGTGCTCAGATTGGTCAGCAGGTTTGTAGCTGGCCCAGTGTATCATGATTCGCTGAAGCGCCTGGAAACGCCACGCCCCTTACCATTCGTAGTTACGCGCTAAGCTGGAAATGTAAATAATGGCGTCTATATTGCTGTATCAAATTGAGCCGAATCAGACCCAGATGAAGAGAGTAAAGCAGAACCTCTACAATCGTGTCTTTTAAAGGACGTTTATGAATGGTATTTCATTCAGTATTTGTGTCAAAGTGTTTAGATGCTGTCACTGCTGTTTGTTAGCTTTCAATATACAGTTTTATCCCGATTAAAGCTTTACTGTAGCCGAATACATGACTGAGTAGTCGCATTTTTGTAAAGGCGGCGTTTAATTTATAGCATGAACAACTGTTTGTCTATGAACATAGACGTTTGTTGGTGTTTGTTGCACTAGAACTTAGCTTACTGGCTAACAAAAACGAGTTGCTCTTTGTATATGTCCTTGATGCATTAAAAATAGCAACAGAACTATAACATTACGTTTAAAACAAAAAATAAAACGTACATACAGTTTGAAGCCAATAAACAGCAGCTTCTGTTTTTAAAGTGGGAACTGCTCCATCTTTCAGTAAAAGCCTTTGTGCAAATCCAGCATTGAACTCGTGTAGATTGTGGAAGCTGTCTTCAGCGCCGCATCAGTGTAGAAAATATCACAGATAATAATGGGTTCTATATCTTTTGACGCATCGCGCCGCTCGCGTTCGGTGTAAACAACTCTTCCGCTTCCATTATGCCGCGCGACATGGCCTCGCCCACTTTGTTGCGTGTTCCCGGGGGCGTGTTTTGCACGGTTTATGATGTCACCAACCCGGGAAGAAGCTCGTTGTAGTCCAAACCAGCCGTTTTTGTAGGCATTAAACTGCCATAACTTTAAAAGACAATATCTCCGTTTGCATTGAACTTTCAGCGCTGTAACTTTGCAGATACTGTTTATGCTCAAGCAGCAACATTACACACTAACTAGGGTTAAAAAAGTGAAATCGCATTCAACCACCCCTTTAAGGTATTTAATAAAGAAACGCAGGAGATGACACACGGGTACATTTAAACAACAACAAGATCCGACAGGGAGTGAAGGGAGTGAGTCCGTTATAAAGGGTGTGCTGACGATCAGGAACAGGTGAGGGTAATCCGTGAAGCTGAGGAGATGACGAGGGAAGTGAGTGCAGGTGTGGAGACAGGAGGATGATGGGAAATGGAGTCCGGGAGACAAGGGAACTGTGAAAATAACTAGCAGGCTTGATTATTGTAATGCCCTTCTCACTGGTCTACCAAAGAATACAATTAACTAATTACAACTAATCCAAAACACTGCTGCTCGAATATTGACAAAAGGCAAAAAGAGACATCATATTATACCAGTATTAACATCATTACACTGGTTATAGATTTTAATTATTAGTTTTATTAGTTTATAAGGCATTGCACAAACTTTCTCCAGACTATGTTTCAAATATGATTACAGTATATGAACCGAGAAGGACTCTTAGATCTTCTGATTCTTTTCTTCTGAATGTACCTCATAGTAGAACTAAAACATTCGGTGATGCTGCTTTTAGCTGTTGTGCTCCTCACCTCTGGAACAACCTTCCAGAGAACATAAGATGTGCTGAAAACATTAATAGCTTTAAATCTAAATTAAAAACAAATCTTTTTTTAATCTGGCCTTCCTATAAAATCTTATACAACTTTTTTATACTTTGTGTTTTTCTTTGTTTTTAATGTTGTATTTTATATTTAATATTTTGATTTTTATAAATTCTATTCTTATTATGTATTTAAATGGGTCTATTTTACTTTTTAATTGTTCTTTTTAATTTTATTAATTGCTGTGTCTATTGGTTCCTTGTCAAGCACTTTGTATTGCATTAACTTGTTTAGAAAAGTGCTATATAAATAAAATGTGCTTGCTTACTTAAGCTATTCCCAGACTAAATGCATCTTTGAGCTGTTTTACCTAAAAGAAATGTACTAACACATCTTAATATATGTCAGAGCCATTGTTTTGTCTCGAGATGCACACCAGTAATGTTTTTTTCAAGTGAAAATTTATAAAAAGCTACTTAATTACCCTAATATAACAAGCCCTGTCTGTGAAACTGGTCCTATACAAGTTTTTTTCACAGAAAACAAGCTATGATATGAAACCCATATGATGGTGAGTATTTATTTTTGTTATTGCTTGCAATTTAAATATTTGCTCTTTTTTTACTACTTGTCTTTAAAAATATATAGAATTATTAAATTATGGTAGTTAGTTATAGTATTACTATATTTTATAGTATTATTATACATTATTATAGTAGTTAAGCTAGTAGTTTAAGCCATGGTATTGAAGTTGGAATAGAGGATTGTGAATTTTCACTAGTATCTAAAATATTAGTGTCATAACTGACTGTTTTTGTTTCACGGTGAGCGGATAAAAATAGTTTGGGCCTGTAAAAAAAAAAAAAAAAAAAAAAGTCACCGGCCATTTTGCGGGTGTGGCAATCCTGCTTATATAAACATGTTGAGAAGAACATCTCTGCTCATTTTATTCATATTCATACGAGAGACTGTACAGTCAAACAAAGGATGATTAGCTAATATTGCTTCCCCTCCGGGAAAAATGAGACAAAAATAGGCTACAAGCTGCAAATAATGCGGGGATATTGTATGAATTTGTTGTGGCAAGAGCCATTTAACGGCTCTGGGTTGGGAACGAAAACGGGACAGGACGAAACCATGCAGTGAATGGGGGGCGATCATTTTGCCCGAAAATGCAGAAATAAGCTGTAATTTTTCTTTTCTAGATCCGCCCCTGACTCTTTGTATTAATAATATTAAATATGCATTAATTTACTGTAGTAATAAGCTACTGTCTGTCTTTTACGCGTAACCACACATGTAATACCTTCATATAAATACCAATGACCTCAATAAACTCCAGAGAATATAGATATAGTTAAAACTATTTAATATCCATTACAACAGAGAGTGTACAGGGCCTGGATCCCCGGATTGAGAGGAAAAAACACTTTTCTTAAATTATTGGAATCTATCAATCTATTTTGATGTCCTTTCTAAGCTGGACACTGTTTCGATGGGTTCATTTTAATGAAGTGTTATAATAACTGCCCCCGACTTTACCACCCCCTGACAGGTTACCCTGCTAGCTAGAAACAACAAAGCCAATATTTGACAAAAATATCAAATGTTAGACAACAGAATGGTCATAAAAACAAGACCGATTTAATTTCATAGACATTAATGGTTAAGACAGTATGAGGTAAATACTGTAGATTAAAAAAAAAAAAAAATATATATATATATATATATATATATATATATATATATATATATATATATATATATATATATATATATATATATATATATATATATACCTCAAAAATGAGTTTTTGTAGAAAAACTTTACCAAGTATGATTCAAAAGCTTGTCTTTTGTCATGCAGAGAGGGATCTCCACAGAGCACATGCAAAATGAGTTTCAGAATTTTTTTTTTCTAGAAAATCCGAAAAATATTTGTTGAAGAATGCTGAACACATTTACAATTTATTATTGTTTCAGCTTATTTAGAGGTCTGTTTTTGGATGTATATTTTGCCCATACAGACAAGCCACATGGATCTGTAGCCTCTGTATTTTTGTATATCATATTTGTACCAGACCTAAAAAGTTACCCGTGGCACCATGGTACACACCTAAAACCCAGCGTACGCCAGAAACTGCGCAACATTGCCTTTATAAACCCAGTCAGCGATGATTGTGCGTATATGAATATGCATTTTTTAATATGAATTATATTCCCATCCACGTGATTCCACGTTTAACTGTAGCCTACGTAACATTAGGAAAATATGAGACACTGTGCCGTCACTTTACATTGGTAAAAAAGCATCGTGTTTTAGAATAAATCTCAGTCTTTTCCTTTAAACAGTATTTAATTCGTATTTAACGTATTCGTATTTGACCATGGTGTTACTGTGCTTGATTGGCCAGCAAACTCGCCTGACCTGAAGCCCATAGAGAATCTGTGAGAGGAAGATGAGAGACCCAACAATGCAGATGAGCTGCATTATCAGAGCAACCTGGGCTTCATTACACCTGAGCAGAGCCACAGGCTGATCGCCTCCATGCCACGCCGCATTGCTGCAGTAATTCAGGCAAAAGGAGCCCCAACTAAGTATTGAGTGCATAGAAATGAACATATTTTTCAGAAGCCTGATATTTCTGTTTAAAATATCCTTTTTTATTGATCTTATGAATTTTTTCAGATAGTGAATTGGTGGGTTTTTGTTAAATGTGAGCCAAAATCATCACAATTAAAAGAACCAAAGATTTAAAATACTTCGGTCTGTGTGCATTCAATTTATTTAAAACACAAGTTCCACAATCTGAGTTTAATTACTGAAATAAATGAACTTTTCCACGACATTCTAATTTATTGAGATGCACCTATTTTAAGTAAATCCAACGCATATTTTTTTCAGTGTACAACGTTAAGACCTATAACTGTTCTAGTTAACACGTTTGACAGATAGTTGACAAGCATAAGACACATACAATTTATTCTTTTTCAAATAAAAAAAAAACATACGAGTCCCATGCTAATTTATAAAAAATATCATTAGATCGCATGCATAGCTTATCTGATGGTATTATAAGTCATTCACCAAAACGTGGCCCATTTTAGCTGACTTCACCTCACAGCTGCACAAGAGAGAAAAAAAGAAAGCAACTCGTGCTATGAATAGATGTAGGACTGAGAAAACCGCAAGACGATGCGCTGAGGGGCCGCGACTCATTCATATCTTCATCATTCTGCTGACATCGACACACATCACTTCACCTCAGATCCGATCACAGGTAAGCGATGTGTAATGCGCTCTGCTTTGAGACGTGTAGCTAATATACATGCAAAATGCAAAAATGGCATCGATGTTTAACTCTGGTGTGATCAAATCTCATGAATCTGGATCTGTAGTCAAATCAATAGCGTTTATTTGTCACTTGCACATGGGAGCTGATATGCTTATCACAAGTGTCCGTTAAGTGACATACTAACTGGAAATAAGATGATGTTATTAACAGGAGGTGAGCAATGGCATATAAAGTAAACAGAGCAATACTAATGCATATTAAATAAACTGGAAGTAATGTGTGAATAATAATAATAATGTAGTGAGGCTGTGCCGGTGTTCATTAGTCTGGTTGTTCGTGACTCGCTAGCATTTGATGAAACTGTGTGCTTTTCTCAAGGGGCGGCTTTTGTATGGATTTTAGAGAGTTTATTTTATTATGCAGTTTATTTCCAGTAATGCAAAACGGGAACGTGTGGATCCTGACCTGAACTACGGCCTTTCATTAGACAATAGTGTAGGGAGCGAGCGCGGGGCTAGTTGTCACACGCGTGGGTTAAAAGTTTCCACATATGCAGCATGACAACTTACTAGCAGCCATATCAGATCTATATAGAGAAAAAAATCTTTGGAAAATATCACTGAACATTTTGTAACCATAGCAAATGTTTCAAATTAATTCTTCAAGTTTTTAGTAAATGAGTAAAATCTGCTTTTATTTAATATCCGATCTTTTTTTCATTATGTTTGTATTATGGACATGTGCTGTTGTCTTCTCGAACAATTAGACCTGTTCATGACATGAGAATGAAAATGACAAATTAAACCATAAACTGAATTTCTCAATCACAGACTCACAGGAAGGACTCTGACTCACTTCCTTGCACAACGGAAGCCGTTTGTGTATTTATGCATTTATGCATTTATGGGTCATTCTATAATTAGGATTTGGCATTTGAAAGTGTGAAGAAAAAAGTTTTCCTTTTCCCAAAAATACAAACATGACCGATAATGAGACCCAATGTCCATGTGAAGTGTTAAATTAAAAGTTTTGGGGGACAAAAAAACTAGAGCCAACTAGCTCACTTCAAAGCCATCTAACATTTAAAATAACTTTTTTTTTTTTCTTGGCATTTTCCTGGGTCACACAATTCTTAACTTTAAATCTGACATATATATATATATATATATATATATATATATATATATATATATATATATATATATATATATATATATATATATATAACAGAAATAATTTGACATATAATTTGCGTATATTAACGTATAATTTGATTACAGTGAGTCTATAGCTGTCAAACACTGTTCTCAATGACTTCTCAGCTAATGATCAACTACTTTTTTTTTTCTTACAAATAGTATTCTTTTAAATTGTTTGTAAAAAACTCTTGACATCTGTAGGAATATGTGCATAAAATACCAGCTATGTTTGCTATTGTCCACTGTATTACCTTTTATTGGGTAACACTTCATTGGGTAACATCATACAACACCGACAGTCCCAAGTAATCAATATTATATCTAAACAAAATGTGGACAAAAATCCACTATACTAAAAGAATGGACGGAGTCCACGGACATGACTTTGCAAATTCTCACGTCACGCGACAAAATGTATATTTTGCGTGTTAATCAGAGTTTCTACAATTCATAGTATCGAATAATAAGTATTCAGGAGTATTGGGTAAGGACTGTATTTGTGTTGGAGGATGTGGATTTGTATCCGCACTGGCGTGTCGGCAAGAACACACAAGACTCAGTTGAACCAGAGATTTGAAATTTACTTAACCAGCCGCAGCGGCGATATGGGACGATTATATTTTACAAACAGTTTGTGTTTCTGTGGAGTCGCGGCTGGAACAACATACAAAGAATGACAATGATAATCAGCTGCTGATTATCTGCTTTAGGACTATTGAATGTAAAAAGAACTTAATGCGAGTTCGAATATCATTTTTCGTGATATTTATAGTATTTGTATTTGCATTTTTTTTTTTTTGTTATTGTTAATTTTTTCTAGATTTTTCAGAAAAGGTCTATTCTTTCATTAGTTACAGTATTTCATTAGTTAATTCATCAGTAGCGCTCGCTTGTGTCATACATACACACATTAATCTCATATTCTTAATGTCATTGTTTTGTTAGATTTAATAGGACTTTATTCTAAAATGTGGTGCTTTGTGAGAGAAAAAGATTGTTATTTGTTGAAAACATATTTTAAGAGTTATTTGGTTTAAATGCAGACCACTACATCTTTTCCACATTTGCATTAATGTTTGTTCTTCAACACTTGTCATACAATATTAAAATATTGCAGTCATTTAGCTCTTTGGTTAAAACATTTCTCTTGTTTTCAGCACTGAAGCATGAACACATTCAACAGAAAATGTGGAGAGATTCAGACTGAAGGAGGGTTTGAATACATACTTCTGTCTAATATACTGAATCAAACCAGTGATGACTGTGAGCAGAGCTGGTATTCAGAGGTAAATGTGTGTTTCTGTCCTCAAACTACACTATGAAACACACACACACACACACACACACAGTTACACAAAGACATTATCTGATTGTCTTGTGTTTGATTTGTTCAGGACGGGCATCTGTTAGCACATCCATCAGATCCACACAAACTGAGTGATCCTGCGACATCTGTATCATCTGATCGTCTCGTCACTTCTGACTGTGTGAATCTGAATCATGAGATCATCTGTGATGAATCACGAGTAAATCAACTCAATCTCTCTCCTCATTCATCTGTTTTCATATTTAATCCTTCATGAACTCTATAAAAGCTTCTCTGATGCTTCTTTCTTTCATTTCAGTTGAGAATGGAGACCATGTTCAGAGGTGAGAGACACTTCAGTAAAACACATCAAACTGTCCTGATTCAGATCAAACTCTGTATTGAAGTTAATCTGTCCTGATTCAGATCAGACTCTGTGCTGAAGTGAATCTGTCTTGATTCAGATCAAACTCTGTTGAAGTGAATCTGTCCTGATTCAGATCAAACTATGTGTTGAATTGAATCTGTCCTTTTTCAGATCAAACTCTGTGTTGAATTGAATCTGTCCTGATTCAGATCAAACTCTGTGTTGAAGTGAATCTGTCCTGATTCAGATCAAACTCTGTGTTGAAGTGAATCTGTTCTGATTCAGACCAAACTCTGTGTTGAAGTGAATCTGTCCTGATTCAGATCAAACTCTGTGTTGAAGTGAATCTGTCCTGATTCAGATCAAACTGTGTTGAAGTGAATCTGCCCTGATTCAGATCAAACTGAAGTGAATCTGTCCTGATTCAGATCAAACTCTGTGTTGAAGTGGATCTTCTGTAAGGAATCATGATGATTGTGAATGTGTTTTTCAGTGAGGAATGAAACTGCAGCGACTCCAAACTCAGGTGAGTTTCAGCTGATAAACGTTTGTCTGATTCACTAATAAAGCACTGATTCAGATCTGATTCAGACTCAATCCAGTTGAATGTGAACAGGTCTTTGTTTTATATCATATTGTCTGATATTTGTGATCATTGTGTGTTTTAAAGATGTTGTGGATGAAGTGACTCCATCTCTCCAGCTCTCAGGTAAAACATCAAGAGCTTTAAATCCTTTCAACTTCAATATTGATTCATCATTGTTATTGATCAGATGATTTGATATTTGATCACTTGTGTAGATCAGTTGTGGTGGCTGTTTCCTGTCTTCATCATCATCTTCATCATCATCATCTGTTTCATGCTGCGTAAAAGGATCTTCAGGTGAGTCCAGACTGATCTTTCCTAACATTGTTCTTCAGTCTTCACGTCTGACTCTAGTTCACAAGAGCTCAGGTCATCATCAATCACATTTTCATTCATTTTACTAGATTATTTTATGTCTATATAACCTGTCACAACAGGTTTCTATGAATTTATGTGACCTGTGCTGGCAAAATGAGTCGCAATGAGCATTTTTTTTTTAAAAAATTGAGTTATTTTCACATTTTCTATTAAAAAAACCTTCAAAATGTTGTTAAAAAAAAAAAAAAAAGTAAAAAAAAAAAAGGTTAAAAGGAAAAATCGACTTTTCTGAAGGTTCCAAAACAAAACCACATAGAAACCAGTAGTAGTCTGAAAATATCAAAGAACAACAATAAATATTAGATATACAGCTAAATCAATAATTCACATAGGCAACAATCCAGGTTACATGATTAAAGTTGTTGCAGTAATTTGTCCACAAGATAATGAAAGCCCACACATGGCATTAGATATGAAAGACGCCATTTTAACGTGTCAGTACAGGCAGATAAAGACACTAGAGATAACGTAATATACACAAATATAAATCACCATCCAGAGATATTACTCGCACTGTAATGATCCTCAGACTTTAGGTATAACAAGTGAACTTTAACACTATATGCGCTAATTGGATTGCCGCGATGGCGAACAAACGAACTCGTGGTAAATCAATAAAGTACACAAATCCTCCTTCAAACACATCGAACAGATCACAGGATAATATGAGTAATAAACAACTTACATTCTGGTTATTAACTCGCTCACATAAGTTCACTACTCAAGTAAAAGGACATAAATTCTGCATCGGAGCATTCTTGACTCTCTTGCTGACCGTGAGGCACTGACACGTGACGTCATTCAGTAAACAGCACTCCGATTGGATGAATCCTTCTTAACAATATTCTGATGTTTTCAGACGGAAGCACGGTTCATCTGTCAGCGTGAGGATGATCCAAAACAGGTGAATGAATCAAACTGAGAAAAAGACTTGAACTGATTTTCATTTCAGAGATGAATTAGATAAATGATAATGTAAAATATAGCTGAATTAGATTAATCTGAATGTGTTTCATGCAGGGATCTGGTGAAGGTCGTATCTGCTGATCCTCGTTCACTGCAGGAATCTGAAACGATTCAGTGTCCAGATGATGATCAACAGCATTAAATCAACATCACGGGTGATTTTTAATATGCACTCGCGCCTTATATAAATAAGCAGTACTGGCGAATTTCAATTGTCTCATTATTCTGTATATTTTACAAATATTTGGGATGCAAAATAAAGCTACAAATTTGCGATATATGGCTCCGACAGATTTTATTTTTCAGCAATATAAGAAAGGTGTGAGACAATGCATTTTTTAGGGATGACGCCATCACGCACACCATTTTATCGTTAAAAGGCCAACTGGATGGAAACAGCATCAAGACAGCAAATTTCGGTTTTTTTTTTTTTTTTTTTTTTTTTTTTTTTTTACGCAAATATGCCAGACCCAACAATGCAGAAGAGCTGAAGGCCACTATCAGAGCAACCTGGGCTCTCATAACACCTGAGCAGCGCCACAGACTGATCGACTCCATGCCACGCTGCATTGCTGCAGTAATTCAGGCAAAAGGAGTATTGAGTGCTGTACATGCTCATACTTTTCATGTTCATACTGTTCAGTTGGCCAAGATTTCTAAAAATCCTTTCTTTGTATTGGTCTTAACTAATATGTTAATTTTCTGAGATACTGAATTTGGGATTTTCCTTAGTTGTCAGTTATAATCATCAAAATTAAAAGAAATAAACATTTGAAATATATCAGTCTGTGTGTAATGAATGAATATAATATACAAGTTTCACTTTTTGAATGGAATTAGTGAAATAAATCAACTTTTTGATGATATTCTAATTATATGACCAGCACCTGTAAATCAAGTCAAGTCACCTTTATTTATAGCGGTTTTTACAATACAGATTGTGTCAAAGCAGCTTTACAGTGATAACTGGTGAATAATTTTGTCCAGCTTAAGTAAATTCAGTATAGATTCATTCAGTTGTAAGAATCAACAATTAGTTAATTTATCTATATCAGCACTGGAGAAAAAAAGGGATGTCATTGTCCAGGGCAGCGTTTCCCAAAAGCATCGTAAACCTAAGTTGATCGAAATGGAGCTACGATCAATTTAGGATCAATTTAAGCTTACAATGCTTTTACCTAGCTCAATAACAACACGCACGTTTTTGTTCCCTTTTTATTTATAATGATGTTCATCTTGCAGACCCGTGCTGTGTCTCTTTATCTCTAACCACAGCACGCCTCCTGAAGCTGGGCTTTTTTCAGAAGTGTGAACGGAATATAAAAGGAATAAACAGCCTTATGCTATATATTTCACTTAAATAATTAACATATTAACAAAATAAATGAAAGAAAAACTGCTACAAGTAATAGACTATATCCTGAGTTTTGCTTTATTTTTGAGAAGAAATTTCACGGACAGGAAACCGAGATGCAGAAAATTGTTTTTGTTTTCTTTATTTTACAAACAATGTTTTGTTTTTATTATGAGTGTACAAAAATAATAAGCCTAGTTAACCCTTCACAGATTCGAATGTTGTTATTCTTATGAGCATAAATCTCTTTTCTTTTTCTTTCTTTTTTTTTTTGCCATTTTTATAAGAAAATTCAAGTTATCGCGCCGGCGCCTCACGCGAAACATCGCAGTCTGTTCATTGTCAAAATAACATACAGTCAACCAAATATATAAAAAGTTGCACTGCTCATTTTAAATAGTCTGTGTATAATCAAAGCCTTTAAATAATACATATAGTTTAGAATCCAATACATCGTGAATATGGAAACATTTGGATTTGTGCCAAATGAGAGAGGTAGGATATAACGCGTTTTCTGTTTCAGTTTACCTTTAAATTAATTATTTTTTACTTGACGTTTATATATTATATTTTTCATTCTTGTTCTGTTCTGAATACCATTAAGTTTAAAGAATTAGTTGTAGAGTGAGGGAACTAAAATAGCATATGTAGTGGAAATTTGTCTGATCTTGATGTGATCGCGGGCAGCAGCGCAAAGATGATTCTGAGGTCTTATGTATATATATATATATATATATATATATATATATATATATATATATATATATATATATATATATATATATATATATATATATATATATTAATGTAGACTTGAGTACCAAATGAGAATTGCTATAATCATTGCCTATACTTTGAGACCAATTAAGATCTTAATGTTTTTCCGTTTTGTTCAAGGTAATTAAAGCGGCAGTTTTTCAATAACAGTAGAATATGTAAATGTATGGTGTTTGGGGTAAAATGCACAATAATTAACATGATAATAATCAGCTGACTGACTTATTTGTTTACATGATGTGATTATATTCAGATGGAAATATCATGCATCAAACCCTATTTATAATCAAACCGTCATATTTAAAAATATGATATTAATAATATCATATAATAAAATATATTTATTGTATAATGTAAATCTATATTAAAGTATTATGGGATCTCCTTAATGCTTTCAGAATCTTTACTTTTTAAAATTTTGTTTCTATATTTTTGTTTTTTATATTTTAATGACAGTATATTTATTGAACAAAAATGAATTAGGCTATTTAATTTATCAAAATAAACAAAGTAAGGCAAACTTTTATAAAGTGATTGTTTTGAAAAAGTATTACCTTAGACATCATCAAAAACATTATTTAGCTGAAGCATTTGTATCTGTGTGTATTTTCCCCGTGTGGTAAAAGTCCCCCTCACCACCTTCACATTCATGAGATTTTTAAACAAAATAAACCACTTGATTTGAATATAACCATGAATATCATTTGTCAGTCTCGCAAGATCATCTTCTTCGTTTCTTGGACTCTCACATGTGCTGATGAGTCAAATCTCACACTCCTTAAACAGCTGAAAACTTCCCTCCTCGACAACAGCTCCCTTCGTTTCTTTTTACCATAATTCTTGTCATTCTTTAATAATCTGTCACTTTACATTAAAACTGCATCAATATGAAGAATTTAAGTCTCTACTTAAAACTCATCTCTTATTTATTATTTTATATGGTCAGAAGCAGGTGCATTGTTAATATTTTGTACATAGTTGTCTGTGATTGTGTCCTAATTTTAATTACTCTATTTGCTTAAACTCTGAAGATAACTTTGACCAACAGCTGAAGTTTTTAAATAAATAAATATGACTGACTGACAGATTGTAAGATCAGTTATTTTGTGCACATTTAACTGGAATCTGTTTTTATTTGTACTTTAGCAACCAACGCAAAATTCTATATGATTTATTGTGTATTGAATTAAAGATAAATATGTGCTGTCCCAAACACCCAAATGTTACCAAACAAGGTGTTTTGGCTCAGTTTACAGATAGCCTATGTCACACATTCCTTCATTATAATATAAACTTGTTTCATGTTTAAATGAAACATCTTGAAAAGTATACGTTTAAAAAATGTATCATGTGTTTGGCTGAAGTTTTTTAATTCATGGCAAGAAACCAAACTTAATTCACCTCTAAATATGTTTAAGGATATTTTTTTTAAGTGTGAATACAATTATCTGATAAAACATTTAAAAAATAAAACTTTTTGATTTGCACGTTTGCACGTCTTTTTTTGTTATCAAAATGTAAACGGAGTTTAAATAATTCAGTTTACTTCATGACTTCGCCCACTCCAATAGAAGAGTGTGAACGCATTAAGTGTAGGCAGTTTTCACATTTATGTCAAGTTTATTCATTTTTTTATAAACCCCGATATGTGGGTGGAAAATTGCATAAGCACATTTCAGTGTCTTTTTTGTGCGTGCGCAACGTTTATACACCAGGCCCTGGATCAGGGAAAACTGGAGCTGGAAAAGATGAGCATCTGGAAACACCATGATCGACAGAAACGTGTTTCAGTTCTCCATCACTTCAAACTCTCAGATGAAACAGGTCTCGGTAAAAGATTTCAGTGATCGATCATGGAGATGCAGATCTTGGAGAAACGATGTGTGTAATTGATGAATAATGAAGCTTGTTGAAGCTCCAGCGACCTTCTGTGTTTTTATCTTATTATAGGCCTATTCCTTTTTGATTTTTTTTTTTTTTTTTTTTTCGTTTGTTTGAGAAAGCTAATGTTTCAAACACTCCATTGAATTTTAATGACGGAGTTTATGTGATGACCTACTTTCACATGATGAGAGATTTATAGCTGTCCTGTTCGTGATTACTTACAGGTGTTGATGACATGAAAATGAAAATATCACTTCAGAACGCTCTGGACAGCTACAGGAAAACCACAGTTTGACAGTTTATTATGCATTCACATTTTTGCATTTGGTGCAATCACCCAGCTAGCAGGGAACGTTCTCAGAACTTTGGCTAACATTCTGTAAAGGTTTTTTAATGTTTTAAAGAAAACATTTGAATGCAATGTTCCAAAAATGTTTTAAGAATGTTTTTAAATTCAGAAAATGTTCCTATAATGTTAAGTGCAAACAAATCTAGAACATTTTCCCTGCAACATTTTGAGGATGTCTTGAGGATGTTGTTGAGGTAACATTATATAATGTTGTCAATATAACATTCGCACAATGTTTCAATAAAACAAAGGAAGAACATTCTCTCAGCAACATTAGGAAAACGCTATAAGAACAACACTGTGGTTTGAGGTGATGAAATGTTCTGTATAAAATGTTCTTCTAATGTGACGTATTAACCACGATAGAACATTTTACCTGAACATTTTGAGGATGTTTTGAGGATGTTATTGAGGTAACATATTATATAATATTGTAAATATAACATTCGCACAATGTTTCAATAAAACAAAGGAAGAACATTCTCTCAGCAACATTAGGAAAACACTATAAGAACATGATTGAGGTTTGAGGCGATGAAATGTTCTGTGTAAAATGTTCTTCTAATGTGACGTATTAACAAATCTAGAACATTTAACCTGCGACATTTTGAGGATGTTATTGAGGTAACATTATATAATGTTGTCAATAAAACATTCGCACAATGTTTCAATAAAACAAAGGAAGAACATTCTCTCAGCAACATTAGGAAAACGCTATAAGAACAACACTGTGGTTTGAGGTGATGAAATGTTCTGTATAAAATGTTCTTCTAATGTGACGTATTAACCACGATAGAACATTTTACCTGCAACATTTTGAGGATGTTTTGAGGATGTTATTGAGGTAACATTATATAATGTTGTAAATATAACATTCGCACAATGTTTCAATAAAACAAATGAAGAACATTCTCTCAGCAACATTAGGAAAACGCTATAAGAACAACACTGTGGTTTGAGGTGATGAAATGTTCTGTATAAAATGTTCTTCTAATGTGACGTATTAACCACGATAGAACATTTCACCTGCAACATTTTGAGGATGTTTTGAGGATGTTATTGAGGTAACATATTATATAATGTTGTAAATATAACATTCGCACAATGTTTCAATAAAACACATGAAGAACATTCTCTCAGCAACATTAGGAAAACACTATAAGAACATGATTGAGGTTTGAGGCGATGAAATGTTCTGTGTAAAATGTTCTTCTAATGTGACGTATTAACAAATCTAGAACATTTAACCTGCGACATTTTGAGGATGTTATTGAGGTAACATATTATATAATGTTGTCAATAAAACATTCGCACAATGTTTCAATAAAACAAAGGAAGAACATTCTCTCAGCAACATTAGGAGAACGCTATAAGAACATGATTGAGGTTTGAGGTGATGAAATGTTCTGTATAAAATGTTCTTCTAATGTGACGTATTAACCATGATAGAACATTTCACCTGCATCATTTTGAGGATGTTATTGAGGTAACATATTATATAATGTTGTAAATATAACATTCGCACAATGTTTCAATAAAACAAAGGAAGAACATTCTCTCAGCAACATTAGGAAAACACTATAAGAACATGATTGAGGTTTGAGGTGATGAAATGTTCTGTGTAAATTGACATATTAACAAAACTAGAACATTTCACCTGCAACATTTTGAGGATGTTATTGAGGATGTTATTGAGGTAACAGATTATTCAAAGTTGTAAATATTCACTAATTTTTTATAAATATTCACTATTATTCATTCCTTAAATTGAACAATCTCAGAACTAACATTATATTGTATTATTAAACTTGAGTTCTCAATGTACTATTGAAATTAATTTCTGCACAATTTAATGTTTTCTTTTTTTCTACAATTGAAGAGTTCAGATGCAAAAGCCTGTGCAAGTGGCATCTGAAATTTTCTTCTTAAATTAGCATTTTTGTCAAGCTTGTATGTTTAGGTTCAGTAAATTTCACTTTAATGGCAATTAATAGGTCCTTTTCATTGCCATTAAAGTGTAATAAGCTTGATAAACATGCTTGTTTTATATAAGAAAATTTCAAATGGCACTTAAAGGCTTTTGCATCTGAAGTCTTCAATTATTATTGTACATAACTGATATAGCATTGTATTAGCAACAATTTCCTTCACTGTTTTGTTTCTTTACGCTTTATTAAAAGAAAAAAGAAAAAGAAAGAAAGAAAGAAACTTCCCCCCAATGTTCAAGACATGGTTAGCTTGGTTTATGTAAGAATGGAGAATATACAATATTGCCACAATGTTCCATAATAAAGGAGTAACATTATCAAAACAACATTTGTAAAATGTGGATATTATTCCAGATTGTGATGAAGTTTGGGCCAGATCATCATTACATCTGGCACTTCTGTTTTGGTTCTAGGTCTGGCTGGCATCATGTTTTAACACCATTGTGTGAAACAGCATTGGGCTGAACTCAAAAGAAACAACATATAACACGATACAAAATATAATAAGAAACAAAAGATGAAATGCATTATTTTAGCTGAACACTGGCTTGACTGCAGAAGTGAGATGAATTCTGGGGGAAGGGAAAGTCTCATATTTGGCTGAACTGTTGCGTGAACGTGTTTACCATAGGGCAGGGATGGGCAACTTTGATGTTGACGAGGGCCAACATTTTTTCTCCTTGATACCTGGGGACCAGATTACTAATCCACACTCGCACCTTTTACACTGTCTTACTCAATTTACTTTTTACTAAGGGAAATTTATGTATAATTAATGTCATTTGTTTTAAAAAGATTGTATTAACTGTAGCCTAAATGGGGAAACTTTGTTTTCAGTTGGCAAGCAATATTAAAGGGATAGTTCACCCCAAAAAAAATTAAATTCTGTCATCATTTACCTACCTCAAGTTTCTGTTGTACAAAGAAGATATTTTGAGGAATGTTTGTAACCAAGGTTGCTTTGGGACTAATACTATGGAAGTCAATGGTGCCCCAGAACTGTTCAGTTTCCCACATTCTTCAGAATATCTTATTTTGTGTTGAACAGGACAAATACATTTATACAGGTTTGGAACAACTTGAGGGTGTGTAAATAATGACATTTTTATTTTTGGGTGAATTATCCCTTTAATATCTTTATTAACAATATTAACATCTCAATGGCATTTTCTGTAAATTTGCAACAAACAAATGTAGCTACAGTTTATATTTGATTACAAGGTTAGAGAACATTTTCAACTCAGCCTCGTTAAAAAGTGCTTATTTTAAAATATGACAATCTACTGGGTGTTTACAGGAGACGAGAGGCGCTGATTGGGCCATGGCAAATCGACGCGTAAATCCACCAATCACAGCGTGCTTTTCTCGTGACGTAGGAACATTTGAAATTGACGAACAGCGCGAATGGTAGTTGAAGAAATTGGCGCAAAATGTCCCTGGTCTGATTGTCTTTTTGACGGAAAAAGCGAGTACGGACTCGTTCACAAACAGAGTCGCGGCAGATATAGAGTTGTGATGGAGGATGTTTTACCCGCTGGGACAGTTTGTGGCCCGAACAACACAACTGTCTCCTGGTCAACGGAACTCTGCCCTCAACAATAAATACTGGAATGTAAGTTTTTAAATGTCTTTTTCAGTTTACATCTTTCGTTTATCCTTTACGTATACACTAAAATCCGTTAGATCTTTCTTATCATGACAATTACATTAATTGTGGGTGTATACTGCTTTAGAATAACAGCTAACTTTTAGATTTGTTTTCATCCAGAATCCAAACGGCCTACTTAAATATGGACACTGATGATGCAACAAAAAGTCTTCCGTCAATCCGTCGTTATGCAATATTGTGTTCTATATGAATACGGATACTGTGCATTTGCTACTTAAAAGTGTTAATCTGATTATTTCTTTTGAACTTAAATAATAATATTTAGGTAATTCATAAAGATATGTTGAAATGGGAAAGATATGTTTTAATTTTTTTTAGGTACTTTGGGGCTGACAGACAGCCATTGTGAAGGACACAATCTGGCAAAAATGTACCTGCAGAAGTGAATGGGAGGATATGGGTAAGTGGTTTTGTAAGTTTTGTTGTAAATCTTAATAAAATGTCCTTTAGAAACAGTTTGTAGTAATTATTTACTAATATTTTCAAGAACAAAATTATGTTGGTTTATGAAATGCAACATATTGTTAACCTATTTGAACATTATTATTATTATTATTATTATCATTAATAATATTATTATTATGTTTTCCTCCGAGACTAAATTTTTTAACCCTTAAAGGATTAGTTCACTTTCAAATGAAAATTAGCCCAAGCTTAAAGGCCTTTGCACACTGAGTCCAAAATTTGCATGTGAAACTTAAAATAAAAAAATAAATTCGACCTCACGTTACGTCAATTGCGTTTGCACACTGCCTCCGAAACTTTCGTCCGTCAAAAAAATATTCAGATCAGGTTCGATTTTCTGCATTTTTTGCATCCGTGGCATGCATTTTGAGAGACGTTTTGACAATTCAGAGCCACCGTACGCGAACGCAAAAATCCAGAATGCCATCTGGCAAGTTGATCCACGTCTTCTACAGCACAAAACAGCAGCACTTAAAGGGCATATTGCAGGTTAGAGCATCAGTGATTCAATGTATAGAAAAATAATGTATTGAATAGATGTTCTTGAAAAAACACATATAAAAACGCTACATAGGCTTCTGGAGTCGTTTTTTTGTGAGAGAATTTTACTTCCACATCTGAAAAATGCCAAATCGGAAGTGACGTAACTCAAGGGAGTGCGATCAATATAAACAATAGGAAAACAATGGATCGCAATGACAGTTCGGACGCTGAGGAAATTGTAAATTTTTATTCATACTCGTATCACAAACCACAGCCATACAATTAGCCTGCTATGTGTTTAAGAGAGCAGGGACAGACCAGGATTAGACAAAATAATGGTCAAAATAGACAAATTGAGCTGTTGTGTGAGGAGAAGCAGTGGAGAACAGGGCAGCGACCGATGTTAGCTTAGCTAACGATATGTGCTCAGATCACAATATTGTACAGATTATTATCATGATTCAGGCAATAGCAAAGCTATTGGTCATCTAGGAGTAACGTTATTGATTACTAACAGAATCTAATAAACCTTGATCAGGCCTAGCCTATGTCACACGCGTTAATATCCGTCCACACTTAAGTTACGTGATATAGTGGTTTCTCATCACGACTGATTTGGTAGTTATCAAATGAAATAATAAAATAATAATAATAATAATAATAATAATAATAATAATAATAAAGATTTACGGTGCACAATTCACGTGTTCATCAAGCTGCATCTCTGACGGATCCGTGATCATGTCTCCCGCCGGCGGCCGAACATAGTAGTGTTGGTCCCACTTTATATTAAGTGGCCTTAACTACTATGTACTTACATCAAAAAATAAGTACAATGTACTTATTGGGTTCATATTGAATTGCAAAACACATTTGCAGCTATTGAGGTGGATACGGGTAAGGTTAGGGACAGGTTTGGTGGTATGGGTAGGTTTAAGGGTAGGGGTAAGGTGTAAGGGATGGGTCAACAGTGTATAAATGTAATTACAGAAATTAATTACAGATGTAATTACATGCAGGTGTTTTTAAAATATAAGTACAATGTAAAAACATGTATGTACACAATAAGTGCATTGCATCAAATGATTAATTTACATGTAAGTACATAGTAGTTAAGACCACTTAATATAAAGTGGGTCCGTAGTGTATGTGTTTCATGTAATGTTATCCTTTATTCATTAATTCTGTGTTATGAGTTTATTCCGTGCCCATTCACTGATAGTGTGAGGATGTATATGACGCCATGATTATGTAGTTGTGTGAACTTGAATGTATATATGTTTACAGTATATACATGGCATGAATGAAATTGGAGTATTTACATTACCAGCACATAATTCAAAACTGTTTTGTGTAAGTGTGAGACTGTATGTGTACATAATTTGTATTCATCAGTGTTGAAATTGATTCAAGTAAAAATGGTGAAGAAGCATAGTGTAAGTTATTCATTTAATATAATCATTTACAGAAGTATTACAATGTTGAACTCCATCATATCGCCAGGATGATAATCCTCCGGTCTATAATAAACGTGTTTATCGAAGCAGATGCAGAAGTGAAGTCCCGTCTCTTCACCTTCACAAAACACACCCCGGCACAGAAGATAGCAGCGTCCTTGTTATTAAACCTCTGGACTCGATGTCCTGACAGGCTGAAGTTTGTGCAACCTCCACAAACACAATAATTTACCATGACGATGATAAATAGAATACAAAAACTACCGAAAACACACTAATTCACGACCGCTGTCACTGAATACCAGCCTACTCTGCACTGAATCAACACAGAGCTCGGCGATCGACTCCCTTGAGTGACGTAATATGACGCGACGCTGAAAAAAAAAGCATTTTTTACAGAGACTGTCACTTTATCTACTAAATTCATGCCCTTATGTCCTGCAAAACATGTTTAAACCCTGCAGTACCCTTTTATATGGTATTTTTGTACAAGGTTATATATTCATCTAAAAAAAAATGTTTAACCTGCAATATGCACTTTAATGACAAACAATGTGCGGTTAATGAAGGCCTTCTGAAGTGTGAAGCGATGCATTTGTGTAAGAAAAATATCCATATTTAACAAGTTATGAAGTAAAATATCTAGTGGTCTGGCCAAAGCTAGATATTTTACTTCATATACACCTAGGATGGCTTGGGTTAATAAAGCTTGGTGTCATTTTCAAGCACCAAACAGTTCAGTGCTATCATTTGTAACTGATCAGACTTAACAGTTGTCAGTGTTAAGTTGGGCAACCCTTTGCAGAATTTGTGAAAATGTGAATAATTTTAACAGAATAAGAGCGATCATACAAATTGCATGTTATTTTTTATTTAGTACTGTCCTGAGTAAGATATTTTACATAAAAAGATGTTTACATATAGTCCACAAGAAAATAAATAGCTGAATTTATGAAAATAACCCTGTTCAAAATTTTGGGAACCTTTGGTTCTTAATACTGTGTCGTTACCCGGATGTTTTTTTTTTTTTTTTTTTTTTTTGGTGATGATTGTTCATGAGTCCCTTGTTTAACAGTTTTAACAGTTAAAACTGCCCAATATTCCCAGACCCCTGACTCTTAATGCATCGGGTTTTCCTTCTGGAGCATCAGTGAATGTTTGAAACTTTTTTAATAGTTGAGTTTAAGTACCTTAGTTGTTCTCAGTGTGAAAAGATGAATCTCAAAATCATACAGTCACTGCTGGAAAGGGTTCAAATATGCAGAAGATGCTGAAAACTGATGAATCTGCAGGAGCTGGAGGATTTTTCTGAAGAACAGAGCTCAGTTTAACTGCTCAGAACAAACAAGAGACTCATGAACAACCATCACAAAACACACAAACAGTCGTGGATCATCAGGTAGTGACACAGTATTGAGAACTTGCAGTTGCAACTTTTTATCTCACAATTCTGAGAAAAGTCAGCCAAAAAAAAAAAGCAATTGTGAGAAAAAAAAACATTGCACAATGACATTGACATTGTAACTCCCAATTGCGAGAAAATGTCAGCAGTTTATATTTGTTCTTATTCCATAGTGGAAACAAGCGTCCATGCGCACAAACTGTAGCTCATATATAACGTGCAGATTGCAAACGGAAACCTCCAGGAGCACAGAAACTGGTCAACTGTCCTATAACTTAAAAATAACAAAACAGTGTAGAAACTGAAAGTTATGGCTTATATTTTTCTTTCTGCTTTTAAAGTAACTAAAACCTACAACTTCACTATTAGCAAAGAGATGCTACACTGGTAGGATTAATTCACACACACAGTTGCTCTCGCTGATGCATTCAAATACAGTGCTACTTTATCTGTATCTAAATGAAAAGAAAAGCAGAAATCTGTAAGAGATGTAACGATCCATAGACAAAATAACTGATGAAAACTAGCTATGTTGTAGCAATAGAATTGTTGGCAGCGTTCTGCTGCAGCTCTGCACAAGTTGACTCGAGTTCGAGTCTCGGTTCGAGGTTCATGCTTTTCAAGCCAACATCAAAGTTTGTAGTTGTGTTATTAACTAAATGGATTAAGTAGATGTGTTTTAAATAGCAAACAGATTAGATACTTAAAGTATTATATCTATTGAATATCAATATTGTTTGCGATCTTAAAATGTAATATGTATTTTGTGTTTACACTGTTGTATGCTCCTCTGTTATAGGCTCTGAGGAAAAACTCTACACACAGATGCTCTACACACATAGACGGCTCAATGCTGCTAACTGGCAGAGCAGCTGGAAAACTAAGACAAGAAAACTAGAACATTAATACGGACGACTGTATTATTTTTCTTCAAGGACCAGGTCAAGCAAAGACAGTGTTGAGCACTCAGAGCAAACACAGCAGTCAGACGCAGGATTACACACTGGACTTTAGAGTTCTTCAACATGTGATGTTGGACATTTACTGTTTCTAAAGCCAATAATTTATGTGGATGCCATTTATAGACCTGTTAGATTTTGTTTTATTTTTGAGATTAATAAAATTGTATGTTTTAACAATGTTATAGCTAAGCTTTTTCTTTCTTTCTTTTTTCTTTTTTGAATATTTAGGAGAACATTCTGGGAACAAAAATAAAACTTCCTGTTAAATAACTATAAGAATGTTAGGGGATAATGTTCTAATGTTATGACTAAACATTTATAGAAGGTCATCGCAAAACGTTTTTAGAGTGTTTTGTAGAGAATGTTATCTTACCTTTTTAGAAGAACATTCTAAGAACAAAAATAAAATTTCCCACTACAAACTTTATAAAAACATTGGGAAATAATGTTCTAACAATGTTATGACTAAACAGTTTTAGAATGTTTTAGAGAATGTTATCCTACCTTTAAGGAGAACATTCTGGGAATTAAAATAAAACTACCTGCTAAAAACATTATAAGAACGTTAGGGAATAATGTTCTAAGAATGTTATCGCTAAACATTTGTTGATAATGATACATCAACAATACATGATAATGTTCTCAGAACATTTTTAGAAAAAAAATTTCTAGCTGGGCAATCATAATCATTTAGTCCTGCCAATCATCCTTGCGAGAGTATTGCAGCACCGCCCCATTTCTTCCGGCATTCCCCCTCCTCCTCCTCCTCCTCTGTTCTTCTCGGTACCGGCAGATTATCGAGCCGACTCCGAGTCTCGGGTTCGAGCCTTCGAGAACAGCATTACACTAAATGAGAGGTGAGCTCGTGAACTAAAAGCTGCACGAGAACGCGCTTCTCCAAATCAGCCGCTCCAGGTGAAGTTTCATTTATTCTTCTTTCTTCAGTTATTGTGGCAAAGGATTCGCTTAAGTTATGAAATATATTTAATAATGTAAATATAGTTTGGCTCTGATCTTGAAAAGTTTTTTTTTTTTATGATTAGCAGGTTAATAATTTTATCAAACAGTATTCTTGAAGGAAAGTGAAAAACACCATGTGACTCTTTTGACGCTCCGCTAGTCTCCGCTTATCTCGACACTTAAGTGTGCGGTTTGACAAAAACCTTCTACTATTTATGAAATACTGAAAAAGTGTCATAAATGCATATAATAGCTAATAATAAAAAACAACTAAAAATCTAGTGTGTGTGTGTGTATATATATATATATATATAATCTTTTAGTTGTTGTTTTCAGTACATCAGAATGGGTTGTTTAATTTTTTACCATGATTTACAGAAACCTTTTTTTTTTTTTTTTTTTACAGACACCCACTAAAATGTCATTCAGTATAACAGTCTTGTCAGGGATATTTACAACATAAATCTATTCATGCCATATTAAAGACTAATTGACATTTGACTTGACATTTGATATTCAACAGTATTCTTGACATTTATTCAACAGTGCTTTGATCTGCCTGCATTGACACTATTCTTTAAGAGAAAAAATTATATACCAGTTATCAATGTAAAGCTGCTTTGACACCATCTGCATTGTAAAACGCGCTATATAAATAAAGGTGACTTGACTAATTACTTTTATCCCAAATTATAATTACTAGTAATTTTACATTTTTAAACTTTGCCACTATCCAAGGTTTTACCAAATAATTGTTTACTAATTTAAAATGCAATGCTCACTTATTCTTTTTAATATGTACAGGTCAGAATAAGTTGTTTTAATTTTTACAAAATATTACACTAAATGACGATGGAACATTATTTGAAAAACATTTTGCCATTTTATTCCCCTAAAACTTATTTGAGACCTTAAACGTAGACATTTTACTTGCATTTAATGTGCTTTCTATGTGTATAAAATCACTTTTGTAAATTTCTATTGATGCGGACATCTAAATGTGTTTATAGAAATACATGCGCTCATTCTTGAATCTTTTTATGTACACTAAAAAAACCTGAAAAAAAGCCTGGCAGCAAAGTTTGGATTCCCTTAAATTACAGAAAACAACCATATAAAAATACAGTATATTAAACTAACTTTCTGGTTAAACTCTGTAAATTTAGGGTTTCTATAAAGTTATTTTATAATAATTCTGTCTACTGTAAGTTACTTTAAAAAAAAAAAAATATATATATATATATATATATATATATATATATATATATATATATATATATATATATATATATATATTTTGTACAATAACTAAGAAATGATTTATAAAAATGCAAAAAGTGCATTAATTCAAAAACAGATGTTTGTATATTTGCAGTTTTAATTTTTATTTTACAAATCCAATCTGACAACTTCTTTGATCAATCTCTAAATTAAGTAGAAATAGCAAAAATTACAGCCAATTTATGTTAAATTAACAAAATATAAGTAAGTTTTAATGATAGGAACCTGCACATTTACAGCATTAGTTATTATACAGAAACTTTCAAGATTTGTGAATGATGGGAAATACAAGCTTATTATATAGCATATATATATATATATATATATATATATATATATATATATATATATATATATATAGGCCCCCTTTATTTTGGTACCCAGGAGCAGGAAAATTGCACCTGGAAACGCCATCATTGTCAGAAATGTGTTTCCATTCTCCATTAGCTTAGCCATATTGTCATGTGACCTTACATCTTTGGAACCACCCACAATTTCTGCCCCTCTGTGAAGCACGTGGGAGGAGTGGAAGACGCCATTTGCTTTAAAAATAGTTTTTGGTTTATCAGGGTAAATTTAAACAGATGTAATGCTGTTACAGCAATGCAATCTTTGCAAATGCATCTATGGTGATTTAGCAATCTATAAAATCATGCCAATTATTTAGCTAGATATTTTTTTTTTTTTTCCAAAATGGCTGCAAAGTGAGCCAAATGCTGTGGGGTAATTTGAGCCAGCATTTTAACTTACCCCACCATAAGGCACTGTATAAACTTGTCTAATTTTAATGTAATATTACACAACTGGTTAGTTTATCTTTTTAGTTTTTTTGTTTATTTAATACTAACACCGAATCCTTCTCTGAGAAGAAACAGAAGATGATTAATCATATTTATCTTTCCACTTGTATTCCCTAATGGATGAACATCTTCAACATCACAGGCCAAGAGCCAAAAATGTTTATTCCCTTTCAGTCGGTCACGTTCGACGTACGTCAGTAGTGACCGACGAATTGGGGATATCGCTTAGAGAGCCCTATCATCTTCGTGTAAACTAAAACAAGCCAATGGAATTGGCGTGCGATATTTGCATAATGCGCACCGCCCCCGACAGGTGTATATAAATAGGAAGCAGATGCAATCGCACTCTGTCTTTCGATTCGGAGCCATTCACTGGTGTCCTGTTTTAGAAGACTCCTTTCTTCGTTTGTTTTATTCTAAAACATTGCCTCAGAAGAGGATTACAGCGAGCTTCAGTGCTGGTGAAGAGGGCACGTTCAGCGAGGTCGCGAGTGTCCGAGGAGCTGAGCTATAAGCTCTAAAACTGCTGTTTTCACAGCAACACAAAGAGTGTGTGTGTGTAGCGATTTGGGCCAGTTCCTCGATGTGTCAGGGAGTGGTGTACCTGACACATCGCGTCGCTCCCTGGGTGCTTCAGCACGAGTGAGTTGACTTCCCCTTCTAAAAGAGCTTTACAGACGAACCCTGACAGTATGTCATTTCGTCTGTGCGTTAATGGGTGCGGTCGTTCCCTGGTCCCTGCTGATGGGCACAATCGTTGCATCTCGTGTTTGGGCATTCTGCACGCTGAAGCAGCTTTTGTGGATGGTTCATGTTCCCATTGCGGGAACATGACTATCGCGATGCTGAGGTCGAGACTCTCCTTCCTGAAGTCTCAGGAAGCGGGGGTCCCCTCTCCTATGCCGCGTACGACCGTTTTTTCCGGCCCCGGGAACCGGAATGACGGTACGGCGCTGTATAGGAAGGGTGACCGGAGGATTACGGTCAGGGCTTCCCCGCCGAGCGGAAACGCTCCTCGGGCCCCTGCCGCCTCATCAGCACCGCAACCCATCGTGCCAACGTTGGTTTCCGCTGGGCCCTCTACGGACTGTCCAGCCGTTACCTTTGGTGTGCTGGCGGCGGATCGGATGTTGATCGCTGCATCGGAAGGTGAGCCTGAGTCCTCGGGGGAGGATTCGGACGCGCTGCCGCCCGGGACGGTAGCGTTGCCCGAGTCGGATCCCGAGCTCACGGCTGTGCTCTCCCGGGCCACCTTGTGCGTCGGGCTTGAGTGGAACCCTCCACCCTGTCCCGGCCCATCTCGGTTGGACGATTGGTACTTGGCGGGGGGTCGCGCTGGTCAAATCCAGCGTCCCGCCCCAATGCCTTTCTTCCCGGAAGTACACGATGAGGTGACCAGGTCTTGGCAAGCTCCGCATGGGGCTCGTACAGGGCCTGGTCCCTCGTCCGCCTTCACCTCCCTGGACGGCGGGCTAGCCAGGGGGTACGCGAAGATCCCGCCAGTCGAGCGGTCTGTTGCGACGCAGTTGTGTCCAACGGCCGCTGGCTGGCGCGGTGAGCCGCGTCTCCCGTCCCAGGCCTGTGAATTCTCAGCCGGTCTGACTGAGAAAGCTTACAGTGCCTGTGGGCAGGCTGCCTCTGCCCTGCACGCGATGGCCCTTTTGCAGGTCTATCAGGCAAAAGCGCTGTCGCAGATGCCCCAGGAAGGTCCTGACCAACAGCTGCTTGGGGAGCTGCGCGCTGCCACTGACCTTGCCCTCCGGGCAACGAAGGTGACAGCGCGTTCTGTTGGCCAGGCGATGTCTACTCTGGTAGCCCAGCAACGCCACCTCTGGCTGACCTTGGCAGACATGAGGGAGACCGACAAACATCGGTTCCTGGATTCCCCCGTGTCTCCGGTCGGCCTTTTCGGCGACGCAGTGGAGAGCTGTGCCCAACAGTCCTCCGCTGCACAGAAGCAGGCTGAGGCTATCAGACATGTCATGCCACGGCGGTCCGCTGCTGCCTCCACCCAGCCGCCCGTGGCTCAGCCTCAGCCCGCTCGTCGCCGAGGGCGCCCGCCTGCGTCTTCCTCCGCCCCTGCTAAGTTGGCAAAGCAGCAGCCTACACCAGCCAAACAGCAGGGTGCCGGGCGCGGACGTGGTGCCCAGCCCGTCTCTGCCAGCCAGGTGGCAAGCGGTCGGGGAAAACTCGGCCCTGAGACGGGCGACCTGGAGCGGAAGGTTCCTGCCCTTTGGGAGAGTATTCCATCTGCTCTCCCACCCCCGGAGGAGGGCCGGGGGGGATTTTGTGGTGGCTGTCCATCTACCGCCGCTGGCTCTCCGGAGTCCAGCGGTACCCACTTTGCCACAAAAAGAGCAGTTTCCTCAAACTCCAGGTCACAACAAGGGGTGTCTGCCAGTGTGCCAGGCTCCGCCTCGCTGCTGTCAGCTCCCTCCCCATTCGCCAGCAGGTGGCAGTGTGTTGGTGCAGACCGCGTCCCGTGCGCCGTCTCCCATGCACACTGCTGCCTCGCAGAGTCCGACCCCACTCCGGGCCGCCCTCAAGCCGTCCGAGTCGGGTCCCTCTCTGCCTTGCTGCCCCACCCCCGGTGCGTCTGTGGTGCCTTTGGTCCCGCTGGCTCAGTGTCTGGAAGCGTGGATAGCGCTCCCCAGCCTGTCCAGTTGGCTCATTCGTACTATCAGACTCGGCTATGCGATTCAGTTCGCCCGGCGTCCCCCGGTCTTCAGGGCTGTCCACTTCACTCAGGTGTCGTTGGACAGTGCTCCTGTTCTCCGGGTGGAGATTGCTGTCCTCCTGGCGGAGGGTACAATCAAGCCGGTCCCTCCAGCCGATATGAAGTCGGGGTTCTACAGCCCCTACTTCATTGTACCGTAAAAGGCCGGTGGGCTACGGCCAATCCTGGACCGTCCCCAGGATTGGTTTGCAGCAATAGACCTGAAGGACGCATACTTTCATGTCTCGATTCTGCCTCGACACAGACCCTTCCTAGGTCGGTCTGCGTTCGAGGGTCGGGCATGTCAGTACAAAGTCCTACCCGACATGGTTGTAGCTCCCAACCGGTTGGGTCTTCAGGTCAACTGGGACAAGAGCAAACTCGCCCCTGGGTAGAGGATCTCTTGTTTCGGTCTCGAGCTAGACTCGGCCGCACGGACTGCGCGTCTCACCGAGGTGCGCGTCCAGTCGGTGTTGAACTGCCTGAGCTCGCTCAAGTGCAGGACAGCGGCTCCACTGAAAGATTTTCAGAGGCTCCTGGGGCATATGGCATCTGCAGCCGCGGTAACGCCGCTCGGATTGCTTCATATGAGACCGCTTCAACACTGGCTCCGCGGCCGGGTCCCGAGATGGACGTGGCAGTGCGGCACGCTCCGTGTCCCCGTGACACCGAGCTGCCGTCACACCCTTGTCCGGTGGTTGGACCCTTCGTTCCTGTGGGCCGGAGTACCCCTCGAACGAGTGTCCAGGCACGCTGTGGTCTCCACAGATGTCTCTGCCACGGGATGGGGGGCCACGTACAACGGGCATGCAGTGACAGGTCTTTGGACGGGGCCTCAGCTGCATTGGCATACCAATTGCCTCGAGTTGCTAGCGGTTCGTCTTGCGCTGGCCCGCTTCAAGGAGCTGTTGTCAGGCAAGCACGTTCTAGTCCGCTCACTAAGCACTGCGGCCGTTGCGTACACCTACCGTCAAGGTGGTCTACGCTTCCGTCGCATGTTGCAACTCGCCCGCCATCTCTTGTTGTGGAGTCAGAAGGATCTGAGGTCCCTTCGGGCCACTCGTGTCTCAGGTGTGCTCAACCGTGCAGCCGACGAGCTGTCACGGCAGCATCTACTTGCGGGCGAGTGGCGGCTCCACCCCCAGGCGGTCCAGCTGATTTGGCAGCGTTTCGGCGAGGCCCAGGTAGTCCTGCTTGCCTCCCCGGAAACTGCCCTCCGCCAGTGGTTTTATTCCCTGACCGGCGGCACGCTCGGCACGGATGCCCTGGCACACAGCTGGCCCCCGGGTCTGCGCAAACATGCGTTTCCCCCAGTGAGCCTTCTCGCACAACTCATGTGCAAGGTCAGGGAGGACGGGGAGCAGGTTCTGTTAGTGGCTCCGTACTGGCCCACTCGGACCTGATTCTCAGACCTCATTCTCCTCGTGACAGCACCTCCCTGGCCGATTCCTCTGAGGAAGGACCCCCTGACTCAGAGACGGGGCACCCTGTGGCACCCGCGTCCCAATCTGTGGAACCTCCACGTGTGGTCCCTGGACGGGATGCGGAGGTTCTGAGTGATCTCCCGCAAGCGGTCGTAGACACCATCACTTCCGCTAGAGCTCCTTCCACTAGGAATCTCTACGCGCTGAAGTGGAACCTGTTCGTCGAATGGTGCGCCTCTCGCCGAGGCCATGTTCGGTCGGATCCGTGCTTTCCTTTCTGCAAGATGGGTTGGAGCGAAGGCTGTCTCCCTCCACCCTCAAGGTGTATGTTGCCGCCATTGCCGCACATCACCATGCAGTTGAGGGTAAGTCCCTGGGGAAACACGATCTGATCGTCAGATTCCTGAGGGGGGCCAGGAGACTGAATCCTCCTCGCCCTTCCTCCGTACCCTCTTGGGATTTGACCCTGGTTCTCACAGCTCTCCGGGGTCATCCCTTCGAACCTTTGCAATCAGTCGACCTGAAACTAATGTCTCTTAAGACGGTTCTTCTGGTTGCATTGGCTTCCCTGAAGAGGGTAGGGGATCTGCATGCATTTTCGGTCGACGAAACGTGCCTAGAATTCGGGCCCGGTGCTTCTCACGTCATCCTGAGACCCCGGCCTGGATACGTGCCCAAGGTTCCTACCACTCCCTTCAGAGATCAGGTAGTGAACCTGCAAGCGCTGCCCTCGGAGGAGGCAGACCCAGCCCTAGCTTTGCTCTGTCCCGTCCGCGCTCTGCGCGTTTACGTGGACAGAACGCGAAGCTTCAGGACCTCAGATCAGCTCTTCATCTGTTACGGAGGCCAGCAGAAGGGAAAGGCTGTCTCCAAGCAGAGGATGGCCCACTGGATAGTGGATGCCATCGCCTTGGTGTACGAATCCCAGGGCGTGCCTTGCCCGCTCGGGTTGAGAGCCCACTCCACCAGAGGGGTGGCCTCTTCCTGGGCGCTGGCTCATGGCGCCTCGCTGACAGATATCTGTAGAGCTGCGGGCTGGGCGACACCAAACACGTTCGCTAGGTTTTATAGCCTACGTGTAGAGCCGGTATCCTCACGTGTACTCGCATCCACTAGTCGGTAGACGTGTTGTACCCACTCTAAGTGTCGGCTTGCAATGCCATTCCCGCCACTGGCCGGATACGTGCATACTTTCACTCCAGTCGTGTTCCCCGCTTGGCGAACCCTGTCGAGTTCCTCCGCCTCCCCCTTCGGCTCGGACATTGCGGAGTGTCTGATGCCAGGCCTACATCCGTCGCTGACGCTGTCTGTTGGCTGGGGCCCATATGTCGTGACCCCTCTACGTGAGCGGTCCCATATGTGTATTTTCCACGGTTTAAAACTCCCTACGGGCCGAGTCCGTGTCTTTCCCTTAGCAGAGCCAGCTCTGCTGTCACCTGTCAGATGAGTCTCCCCCTAACCAGGTGGAGCCATCCCAGGGACTCCATATGCGTACTGCCCCCCCGGGCCAGTCCATGTGTGTATTCCCACGTAAACTCCTCCCCCATTGGGTAGGTAGTGGTTTCCGCAGCGTCCCTTACGGGTTCGCTTCCCCAGTGTGTCTAGTTTACTTAGTGGGTATTGGTTAGACAGCAGTAGACTCTCTAGGTGTAAGCTCGCCCCCTTCACCGCCAGCCGGTGCTATGGGCGGCTGAGCTTGTGCTGGGCACTGGAAGGGGTTTCGTAACTGTGGCGCTTTAGTTGGGATCCCAATTCGTCGGTCACTACTGACGTACGTCGAACGTGACCGACTGAAAGGGAACGTCTCGGTTACGTATGTAACCCTCGTTCCCTGAAGGAGGGAACGGAGACGTACGTCCCGTCGCCACAGTTTCTGTACCCTCGCTGTAGTGCGGACACCAGTTGTCTCCTCAGCGAAAAACAGAGTGCGATTGCATCTGCTTCCTATTTATATACACCTGTCGGGGGCGGTGCGCATTATGCAAATATCGCACGCCAATTCCATTGGCTTGTTTTAGTTTACACGAAGATGATAGGGCTCTCTAAGCGATATCCCCAATTCGTCGGTCACTACTGACGTACGTCTCCGTTCCCTCCTTCAGGGAACGAGGGTTACATACGTAACCGAGACGTTAGTTTCAGTGACATTTAGGTTAAGAGGTAATTAATTTTTCCAATGTCACATTGTTTGATTCTGATTTAGTTTAATGGTCAGATGGTGCAATTACCCACTGACTCGGATCAACTTACCCCTAACCTATAATGAGAAGCCATATTTTTAGAACATTTGTCATAGATGCATTCTGATAATTTAAAATGACAGGAAACATCCTGGTTTACTTTAGATACTTTCATTGTACTAAATTACTGATGAAAATGTTTTCTTTTACTTCAATGAAAGGTTAGATTTTTATATATTTTCTATCTATCTATCTATCTATCTATCTATCTATCTATCTATCTATCTATCTATCTATCTATCTATCTATCTTTTCCTGAAAATATTCTGATTTTACATCATCAGATTTTTCAAACATTTTAAAATGTGTATTTTAAAAAAAAGCTCTTTTAACACACAATTTCCTCTGTTTTTCAGTGTTGAATGATGGACATCATGAATGTGACGTGTGCAGAGATTCAGACTGAAGACGGGTTTGAGTTCAGAGTTTCTTCTGACAGATTCACTCAGTTCAGTGAGTTTGAGTGTGAGCAGCTCTGGTACTCAAAGGTGTGTGTTCCTGTCAGACTACATGATCACACACACACACACACACACACACACACATATATTATATGAATATCTTGTTTTTCATTTAATCAGGATGATCGTCTGATCCATCGAATCCTCACACACTGATTGATCCTGTTATTTCTGCCAAACATATACATCAATGAAACCCTAAAAATGTTGCTGTAATTCTTTTTTCATTTCAGTTGAGAATGGAGACCATGTTCAGAGGTGAGAGAGACTTCAGACAAATACATCAATCTGTCCCGATTCAGATCATACTCTGTGTTGAAGTGAATCTGTCCTGATTCAGATCAAACTCTGTGTTGAAGTGAATCTGTCCTGATTCAGATCAAACTCTGTGTTGAAGTGAATCTGTCCTGATTCAGATCAAACTCTGTGTTGAAGTGAATCTGTCCTGATTCAGATCAAACTCTGTGTTGAAGTGAATCTGTCCTGATTCAGATCAAACTCTGTGTTGAAGTGAATCTGTCCTGATTCAGATCAAACTCTGTTTTGAAGTGAATCTGTCCTGATTCATATCAAACTGTGTTGAAGTGAATCTGTCCTGATTCATATCAAACTGTGTTGAAGTGAATCTGTCCTGATTCAGATCAAACTGTTGAAATGAATCTGTCCTGATTCATATCAAACTGTGTTGAAGTGAATCTGTCCTGATTCATATCAAACTGTGTTGAAGTGAATCTGGCCTGATTCAGATCAAACTCTGTGCTGAAGTGAATCTGTCCTGATTCAGATCAGACTGTGATGAAGTGAATCTGTCCTGATTCAGATCAAACTCTGTGTTGAAGTGAATCTGTCCTGATTCAGATCAAACTGTGTTGAAGTGAATCTGTCCTGATTCAGATCAAACTCTGTGTTGAAGTGAATCTGTCCTGATTCAGATCAAACTCTGTGCTGAAGTGAATCTGTCCTGATTCATATCAAACTCTGTGTTGAAGTGAATCTGTCCTGATTCATATCAAACTGTGCTGAAGTGAATCTGTCCTGATTCAGATCAGACTCTGTGTCGAAGTGAATCTGTACTGATTCAGATCAGACTCTGTGTCGAAGTGAATCTGTCCTGATTCATATCAAACTGTGTTGAAGTGAATCTGTCCTGATTCAGATCAGACTCTGTGTTGAAGTGAATCTGTCCTGATTCAGATCAGACTCTGTGTCGAAGTGAATCTGTCCTGATTCATATCAAACTGTGTTGAAGTGAATCTGTCCTGATTCAGATCAAACTCTGTGTTGAAGTGAATCTGTCCTGATTCAGATCAAACTCTGTGCTGAAGTGAATCTGTCCTGATTCAGATCAGACTCTGTGTTGAAGTGAATCTGTCCTGATTCAGATCAAACTCTGTGCTGAAGTGAATCTGTCCTGATTCAGATCAGACTCTGTGTTGAAGTGAATCTGTCCTGATTCAGATCAGACTCTGTGTCGAAATGAATCTGTCCTGATTAATATCAAACTGTGTTGAAGTGAATCTGTCCTGATTCAGATCAAACTCTGTGTTGAAGTGAATCTGTCCTGATTCAGATCAAACTCTGTGCTGAAGTGAATCTGTCCTGATTCAGATCAGACTCTGTGTTGAAGTGAATCTGTCCTGATTCAGATCAAACTCTTTGTTGAAGTGAATCTGTCCTGATTCAGATCAAACTCTGTGTTGAGGTGAATCTGTCTTGATTCATATCAAACTGTGTTGAAGTGAATCTGTCCTGATTCATATCAAACTGTTGAAGTGAATCTGTCCTGATTCAGATCAAACTGTGTTGAAGTGAATCTGTCCTGATTCAGATCAAACTCTGTGTTGAAGTGAATCTGTCCTGATTCAGATCAAACTCTGTGCTGAAGTGAATCTGTCCTGATTCAGATCAGACTCTGTGTTGAAGTGAATCTGTCCTGATTCAGATCAGACTCTGTGTCGAAGTGAATCTGTCCTGATTAATATCAATCTGTGTTGAAGTGAATCTGTCCTGATTCAGATCAGACTCTGTGTCGAAGTGAATCTGTCCTGATTAATATCAAACTGTGTTGAAGTGAATCTGTCCTGATTCAGATCAAACTCTGTGTTGAAGTGAATCTGTCCTGATTCAGATCAAACTCTGTGCTGAAGTGAATCTGTCCTGATTCAGATCAGACTCTGTGTCGAAGTGAATCTGTCCTGATTCAGATCAGACTCTGTGTCGAAGTGAATCTGTCCTGATTCAGATCAGACTCTGTGTTGAAGTGAATCTGTCCTGATTCAGATCAAACTCTGTTGAAGTGAATCTGTCCTGATTCAGATCAAACTGTGTTGAAGTGAATCTGTCCTGATTCAGATCAAACTCTGTGTTGAAGTGAATCTGTCCTGATTCAGATCAGACTCTGTGTTGAAGAGAATCTGTCCTGATTCAGAGCAAACTGAAGTGAATCTGTCCTGATTCAAACTATGTTGAATGTGTTTTTCAGTGAGGAATGAAACTGCAGGTACACCAAACTCAGGTGAGTTTCAGCTGATAAATGGTGACTGATTGACTAATAAAACACTGATTCAGATCTGATTCAGTCTCAGTCCAGTTTGAATGTGAACAGGTCTTTGTTTTCTGTCATATTGTCTGATATTTGTGATCATTGTGTGTTTTTAAAGATGTTCTGGATGAAGTGACTCCATCTCTCCAGCTCTCAGGTAAAACATCAAGAGCTTTAAACTCTAATATTGATTCATCATTGTTAGTGATCAGATGATTTGATATTTGATCACTTGAACAGATCAGTTGTTGTGGCTGTTTGCTCTCTTCATTATCATCTTCATCATCTTCATCTGTTTCATGCTGCGTAAAAGGATCTTCAGGTGAGTCCAGACTGATCTTTCCTTACATCATACTTTAGTCTTTACATCTGACACTAGTTCACAAGAGCTCAGGTTATCATCAATCACATTTTCATTCATTTTATTAAATTATTTTATGAATCTGTTACATTGTGGAACAGCTTTCTACAGTATGAATTTATATATTTGTGTAGATTTTGGTGTAAGAAACAAAGAGGTGAACATATAATTTATAATTTGACCTCTAGCAGTCAATGACATCTGTCATAAAGTCAGATTTAATTATTAAATCACGAGACAGATCTCAAGTTTAAATTCTCTTTGAATAAACAGAACATACTTTGAATATGTGATAATAAGTGTCGGTGTGTTGTCAGATGTTTTCAGAGGGAAGTGCGTTTCATTCATCAGCGTGAGGATGATCCAGAACAGGTGAGTGAATCAAAATGATTGAAAGACTTGAACTGATTTTCATTTCACAGTTGATACAGATGGATGATGATCTAACATACAGATGATACAGATGAATCTGAATGTGTTTCATGCAGGGATCTGGTGAAGGTCGTATCCGATGATCCTCGTTCACTGCAGGAATCTGAAACGGTTCAGTGTCCAGATGTTGATTACTATCTGATGCTTTGAATCAACACCACGGGTTGTTTTTAATATTTATAATACTTTTTCCTGCACAATGAAGAACAAAGTCGATTTCCAGACCCTTCACTGTCTCTGTTCCTCTCCGTTGAAATGAGCTGCTGATCTGCTGAAACTCTCATAAAGAAGCAGATCATGAACTGATCATCTCTTTACTACTAATTACAGCAGCAAATAAACATGAATGAACATCAGAAGGAATGATACATATATGCACTATATCACACATTGATTATATTTCTAACTAACCTGTTGGCGATGTCTTCATTATTTAATGAATGTTTTAATAAATCTGTCATAAAAAAAGTTTTTATTAGCCACCATTTAAGTGTTTATATTTCACCATGAAATTGGATGAAACATATATCATTAGAAAATTGCATTAAAACTTTGCAATTTAAATGTGCAACTCAGTTTTATGCCCTGCATAATTTTAGCAAGTTTATAGAATTGAGATCAGGACAGAATTGTGAAATCGGACAATATAATTTTTCTGAAGAAACAAAACATGGAAATATAACAAATCTCAGCACTTGAACTGAACACTGAAAGCTGCTAATGTGAACACGAGTACGGTTTAGTTTCTTAAAACTGCAATTATATTTTTAATTTGAGAGAATATTTATCTTAATTTTATTAAAGTATATTTTACTCTTTTGCAGCAGTACTGACAGACTTTAAATATGACAAAAGAAGTAATTTTATTTTTCCCCTTTGACACTTTTCTTTGTTTTAGCTCCTCCAGTTTAGAGGGGAATACCTGTGTGTGGGTGTTTGTGGCTCAGCGTGCCAACTAGATTTTTATCAAGAGCTGAGTAAATGATTTTAGACTAAACACTTTAATTCACTGAAATCAAGCCACTATTCTCTGACTCATTCTGTGTATTATAGCTCTTCAGTTCAAAGGGGAATACCTGTGTGGGTGTTTTTGTGTGTAAAACTGGCTTTTTATCAAGAAGAGCTGCTCTGCAATCACTTATTCTATGCAATCTAACCCTAAACTTGTATAGCACATGTTTGCATGCTTAAATCTATCTTTTTTTCTTTCTTTTTTGTTGTCATGGAAAGGTAATGATTAAGGAATTACGTGCATTGGCACAGTTATTTGAGTGAAGCAACAGCTCCAGCACGATGACAACAAACACCACAGAAACACACCTACAGAACATCTTTCCCTTTTCTCAGAAATGCATATATATAACACTTATTTTCAAAATTACTCTCCTAAAACAGCACTACGCAGTTCATACTGGGAACTAACCTAACCCTAACACAGAAAGTGTTTAAGCAAATTTTAAAGTCACTTTTGCAACATATAGTGGATTGAATGGAATAACATTTAGTGCAGATGACAATGAAACTAAAAATGAATAGTTCTGTTGTTTTAGCTCCCTTTATTTAAACTGAGAAACATTAAGGATCATGAGGTTTCTCAGATCTTCTGATCTTCAAAACCTCAGCCTCTGTCTAACAAACGATTGTACGATGAATAACTTTCCTTCTCCTCCATAAACACCAGCAGCATTTGATCTGTTTCTGACACCTCATGAATCCAGGTGAATGTTTCCCAGCTCTGATTTGTGTTGAGTGTCCAGCAGGAGGCGCCAAATCCTCTCATTCAATCTCTCTCTCTTGTGTGGATGTGTGTATTTGTAAACATTTTAATGAACACAGAATATGAATTTAAATAATGTCTAATAAATGTTGGTTTAAAGCACTTAATTAATGAGATTTTCCCTTTATCATGACCTAATGTAAAGTGAGAACTATTTACTCCTAATAACCAATTAACAGTTTCTTTATTACGAGCTGATTAAACGATAATAATTGTGTTATTACAGTGAGCTGCAGTGGTGACTGATAAAAGATGCTCTTTAACCTCAAACTTTTCATCAAAATAAGAAATCACAATGATGACATTTTAGTCCCTCCCAGATGAAAAAAAGAATACTTAAGTGCATTAAAAAAATACTTAAATACAAGCAAGTACATTTGTAGTACATTCTTTATTTTGGTGCTAAATAAAAGTGTCAAAGTTATAAATACATTCAATAATTCAATGTATATTTGTGCTTCAGTAGTACTTCACTGCACTTGGAAAAGTATACTAAATACCAATACTACTTAAATTGATTTTTAGAGCATTAAAATAAAGTATACTACCTCAAATATACAGAGGAGTTTTGTTAGTGTATTTGTTAAAAGTGTGCTTTGAATGCTTTAAAAATTAGTTCAATCTTAGTAGACTTTTATGTAGTAATCCTAAATTTAAATGAAATTCATTTTATTACAAATATATTACTAATGTAGTTATAAGTAATTTCCCAACTGTGGTACTTAAGTACACTAAATATAAATGCACTTTATCACTAACATATAGTTTTTTAGTGCATTGAAATAAAGTATACTACCACAAAAATATACAGAGGAGTTTTATTAGTGTATTTGATTTAAAGTGTTCTTTGAATGCTTTACAATGCAGACTTGATGTCTGTGTCTTAATAATTACACTTCAACTGTAAGATCAGTGAATCAGACCACTAGATGATGATCATCACCTGAACACACGTTCTCTAAATCTCTCTTGCCATAATGAATGTGTGTTATAAACACACAGTTACAGCAGCAGCAGAGGAAAACTAATGTAAACGTGTTAATCCGTTTTCCTTCATCAGAGTCAGGTCATAAACAGCTTCAGCATAAACCGATCATCACAGATAGATTTTTGGCCCTTACACCGATTTTACCCAGCATGTAAACACATTAACCTGCTTTCTGTCTGCTTATTGAAGTGTGTTTGATATGTTTGATATGACAGATTTAAGCGTTTCCAGACAGAGCGAGTATTTTGCAGTACGGGAGGAGGAATATATCTCAAACTCTGACTCTTTCTTTACATAAAGAATGATAAAAGTGTGTTCTCATCTCGTGGAGAGGATCATATATGAGCTGTTATACGAGTTTCTCGCTGACATGAGATTAAATACTTTGGTTTTTAATGCTTTATTCAATCACCAAGGACATAAAACATGCTCATATGTGTACATCTGTCTATACTGCGGTGAGCTAAATGAAGGAACGCACTTGTGATTTTAAAATGCAAACAACATGGAAAAAAAGCACAGGGTGTTGAGATGTGTTTTCAGAAGTTCAACTTTTAACTTGACACAGCGTTTTAAAATGCGTTTTAATGTCTATGACCAGTTCCGCCCAGTGCGCCGCCGTGTGCCTCTGGAAACAGGAACAGAGGAACATTCTGTGCAGCAATAATCCCAGCTGCCATCAGTAGTGTGGCACCACAGGTATGTTTCACCATGTTTGTCACAGGGGTGATCAGACCTGCAGGTTTTGCCTCTGACAGTGGAGTAGCAGTCATCAGAAGTACAGCACTTGTGTTTTTTGCTATCATCTGTGTAGCACCATTGCTGGCTTTCACCATATTTGGCACAGGCGTTGTTGTTGCGGCAGTACTGGCCGTTTATAGCCTTACTTCTCCACAGCGGAGGACTGCAGTAATCAGAGTGGCCAGAGATGGTGTTACACCAGTAGTAGTCCTGACCGTATGTGCCACAGGGGTGATCATCCTTGCATCGCTCTCCTTTATACGTGATGAGTGAGTACAGGGGTGAACACGCTATCTCTTTCTGGCCTGAGTCACACCTGTAGCTCTTGACATCATCCTGGTACAGACAGAGAGTGGAGCAGCAGGGCTTGGTTTCACCTCCTGTGTAGCAGCGACAGCCAGAACCAGAGTCAGAGATTCTTAAACAGGGCGAGCCATCAGCTGCAATCTTGCGCTTCTTTGAGTCCAACTGGCATTCAACAGATTCTTGTCCGTAATTAGTTATAAGACAAGCACTTTCACTAAAAACCTTCAGGTTTTCTGCCATAGTGGAATAAGAGCTCAAACTGCCGAAGGTTAATTTTACAATCATGTCAGTCACCTCGACATCCTCTCCATTAGTGTCGACTGTATGGAGCGCATTAATTGTGTTCTGCACATCTGGGGTCGCTGGGAGACCGATTAACTTCTGAAATGCTTGCTTAACCTTGTTTAATTTATTATTGTCTTCAAAACAATTATCTACAAAGATCGTAATATTTGAGAGCTCATAGAGTTGATTGAGCCGATTGTTCAGCTGTGAGACACTCATCAGGTTTACTTTACCTCTTGACAGGTTTTCTCCTATATAGCCGAAGGAAAAAGAGTTTTTATTATTAGAATTGTGTTTATAACAGACAGCCGTCCAGATGTGAGAGGGCACCGTCACCCTTTCTGGCTCTTCAGAGATTTCCTTCTGTGGTATTCGTTTATTTGCATCAGGCACCGTACCCGTGACAATGTAGGCTGTTGCCTCCTCACTGTCAAGCTTCTTTATCAAAAAACTCTTCAAAGTGCTCTCCCAGTTCTTCCAGTGGACACAGTTGAAACGAGCATCCAAAGGTGCTGCATTGGTCAGGGTAGACGTTGCTTTACGGCCGTCATCGGTGCATGAGAAGCTGTTGGGGTTCAGTTGTCCTCGATCATATCCAGTGTCTCTGTAGTCGCTGCTGATGGCTTGATTTCCTTTATAAGTATCTTGATTTTTTTTATTCTCAGGGACCATATAATCAGTTGGGGAGTTGGGTTCAGAAATCTGCAGAAGAAATATGTTATGATGGTTAGTTTGATGTTTTATTGCTTGTGAAAAAACACTTTCATGTTTTTCTAAACTTCATAGGAAAAAGAACTTCCAATGCATTTCATAAATTATTTGCAATGAGAAATCCAATAATCAAAGGAGGACCAATAATTGAATTAACTGAACACAACTGTCTTATTTCTTATGAAATCCAGAGCTTACATTTTTGCAACATTGACAATATTTTGAAGCTGCTTTGAAACAATCTATATTCTATCAAGTGCTGTAGAAATAAATGTGACTTGAACTGCTAATGAAAGTCTATTGTTAGAAATGAAGCACATAGTTACCTGTGGCTCTAAGTGCCACTTGTTTGTCCTTCCAGTAGTGTCTGAGCATGACCATTTCGGTGTGTAGGCGCTGTAGAGGGGAATCCGGTGAGGAACCGAGTACAGAGTAGCGTAGGACCCAGAGTTGTATGGTGTTGATCTTCTAACTCCAGAAGAGTTGATCTCAAACCTCTGACAGATTTTCTTGGCATTTTGATCCATTCCTTGTGGTTCTGTGTCTTTGTAGAAAAACCTGCTACACTTATCAAAGGTCTTGGCCACTTCTGCCTGAGCACTGAATGCTCTCAGCACAATACAGGTGAGCAGACCCAGAACAAACATGGTGTGAAGCTGGTCTTGTGTTTGAGAGACAGCAGAAGCACAGCTGCCTTAAATACACATCAGAGTCAGTGATGATGTGGAGGAGTGACTGAAATTAACAAATGAGAAGAAATATGAAAGAATATGATGGGGTCTTTACGTCATCATCTAATTTTAGAGTATGAACAGAAACACTGATTTACTGTGAAACAAAACTGTCAAATTCAAAATATACAGTAAATGCAGTTTGCGATTTCCACATCAGTTTTCTAGTACATGTTGTTTCACTTCTCCATCTGGAACGAGAAGCAGGTTTTCTTCATAGTCAGAGCATCTCTGTTTTCTCCTGCTCCATGATCGTTCAGCGCAGGTTTCTCTCGATAGTGAGCGGGAAATGTAAACCCTGTAATTGTAAGAGAGCCCTTTGAAAAATCTATGTCTACGCTGTTCTCATCTCTGTGTTTCTTGGTGAAACTCAACTCAATGCTTTGGATTTTCTTCTTTTTTTTTTTGTGGTGGAGAAAACGAAATGTCTCCAACACTTGGGCCTCCAACAAGTGTGTCTAAATCGAGTCTGAATGCAACAAAAGGAGAAATGAAACGAGACTGTGGTCAAAATATATAAACTCATGACTTCTGAGTAACAAAGTGAAGTAATATGAATCAGTCATACTGTAGAAAAATGATGCAATGAATCATGTCACCTTTACCATGTTCCTTGTAATGAAGCAGGACTCAAGGTAAGATCCATTTGCAAGCTTTATTACAGAAGTAAGCGTGGTCGTACAGGCAGGGTCAAACAGGAGCAAACAGGAATAGCAAGGGACAGGCAGAATCGTAGTCAGGGTACAGGCAGTGGATCGAGGCAGGCAGACAGCATTCACAGAACAGCAGACAAGGCAAGGGTCAGGACAGGCAGCAATGGGTCAATAACGGGTAACAGACAGGAACGGTAACTACAGGCAGACAGGATATAAACGCTCGGAATTGCACACAAGGTAAACAAGACTTCCCGGTGAGGTGGTGTGTTTGACAGTCCTTTATAGTCCAAGTGATGTTCAAAGCTGTATGTGGCGATAGGTGATTGGTGTGGAGTGTGAGCATGTGACTGGCTGAGGGGGATGATGGGAATTGGAGTCTGGGAAGTGACAGCAACTGACGGTGATCGTGACATTCCTATTCTATAGAATCTGTTGTATTCTTTTGCTGGTTGGATTCACTCTGAAATTGGTCGACACAGTCACATTAATGGCGTCCAGTTCTGAGGAGCTGGTTGTTGTTAGCGTGATAACAGGAGAGACTGAAGACTCGCCACTTCACTCTCCCGTGAGCGAGAAGCTCATGGAGGTGCTTACTCATGCTGTTGCCAAGCTCAATATCGATTGGCCAGATGAGAAGCAAGAGCAGCAGAATAAAAGCAAACTCGATGAATGCTTTTTACCATCTAGGTCTGCTCTACCTCCACGTCGGGGGCTACCGTTTTTTCCTGATCTCCACACTGAGGTGTCAAGACCATGGAAGAGACTGGTGTCATCCCGTGTTTTCACCCCTCAAACCTCCACATACAGTAACATGGTTGATATGAGAAAACACGGGTATGGGGCGATGCCAAGAGTCGAAGAGACGCTTGCAAGCCATCTCTCTCCGCAGGCGGCGTCGTCCCCCGACGTTGCCCACTATGCCGCTAAAGACTACATCAGCACTAGTGGGCAAAGCGTACTCAGCAGCAGGTCTGCGGCATGCTTGCACATGATGGCCATACTGCAAGCATACCAAGCTGACCTGCTGAAGAACTTGGGTAATAGTGAGGAAGTGGAGGCTGATTTCATCCATTGTGTCATTCAGCAGATTTAGCACTCCGTGCCACCAAGGAGATGGCCAAGTCAGTCGGCCGATCTATGGAAGCCTTGGTGGCCACGGAGCACCACCTCTGGCTAAATCTGTCTGACATTAAAGACCGTGACAAGATGTTTCTCTTGGATGCCCCACTGAATCTGTTTGGCCTCTTTGGTGACGCTGTCACGACTGTCACCGAGAGGTTTCAGGAGGCGAGGAAGCAGGCTGCTGCTATGCAGCAGTGTCTTCCACGCTGATCCCAGGTCGCCAAGAGCATCTGGATCCTGAGGGTGGTCCCCTCTAGAGGTAGACGGTGTTCACCTCTCAACGGTGCCTGTATGTCTTCGGTGCCCTCAGGGGGGGCGCTCTGCCAACCCTGCCGAAATGCTGGGGCGCAGTAGTTCCCCGCGTGTCACCTGAGGGTGGCGTGCTTTCTCTGCAGTCAGTTCAGTTGTTCCCTGCCGGGGCTCCGCTTCAGGGCACTGTGCTGGTTGCCCATATTCCACCAGAGGCCAGCCTCGAGAGGTTGGTTCCCTTAGTAGTTCCCTTATAGGTGCCAGAAAAGTTTTTCTCCTTACTACTTTCCTAAGGTCCTCACGGATCCTGGTCCACAGAGCTGCCATGTGGAGAAAATGTGATCTATTTGTGTGTTTTGGAGCACCAAGAAAAGGTCTCCCAGCATCCAAGTAGAAAATGAGCAAGTGGGTGGTTGAGGCCATCTCACTTGCTTATGAGTCAATTGGACAGCCTTCACCTTTGGCTGTTAGGGCTCACTCGACGAGGAGTATGGCTGCCACCAAGGCTTTAATCTCAGGGGTATCCCTACATGACATTTGTGATGCAGCAGGATGGTCATCGCCGCGTACCTTTGTGAGGTTTTATGAGTTAGACCTCGGATCCACTCCAGGGGCACAGGTGTTACTGTGAGGTGTACGCCTTAGCTTCACACGAACGGTCACTTGTTCATGTGAAGATGTTGGGATTGTCGTTCCCATAGCGGCTACACAGCGCGAGTTCCCTTGAAAGGGAACGTCTCGGTTATGTATTTAACCTTAGTTCCCTGAATAGGGAACGAAACGCTGTGTCTCCTTGCCATACTCCCGGCATGCCCGTAAGCGACTTGCTTCAGTTTTTCAGAAGCTGAATGTGAGTGTGTTTGGGGCGGCTTTATGGTTCCTGGTCAGTGACGTCACCCGCCTATGACGTACTGTCTCCCTATTGGACAGATTTCATACGTGCTTCATGACGACATCACGCAGAGGCGTTCCCATAGCGATTATGCAGTGTCTCGTTCCCTATTTAGGGAACTAAGATTATATACATAACCAAGATGTTCTCTCTATATGTTTGCTATCTGAGCGTGAATACAGATAAACACAAGCCAAACTCTGTTCAAGAGCCCGCAAGACTGTGAGCTATGCAGAGGACTTTACCCGGCAGTCAAAGCGTCATTACGTTGTGAAAGTGCAGACTCAGAGGAAGACCTTGATGGCTTAGGGTGCTTCGCATTTCACTATTTCAGTTTTAACCTCTTCTTCCTTGAGTTCAGTATCACAAGGTCATAGGAATCCAGATTTGCTTTTACCTAGTAACAGAAGTTGAATTCTAAATATGAATCATTCATACTGTAGAAAAATGATTCAATGAATCATGTCACATTTGCCAATTTGCCTATTCTATAAAAACTGTTGTATTCTTTTGCTGGTGGGATTCTCTCTGAAATTGGTGATTAAAGCATGTTCAAAGGTTTTGTCTGGAGTCTGTCTGGTTAGAGGAACACTAGAGACCTTATTCCCAAGTGATAGTGTGCTGTTCCCTTTCAAGGGAACTCACGATGCGTAATCGCTATGGGAACGCCTCTGTGTGATGTCGTCATGAAGCACGTATGAAATCTGTCCAATCAGGAGACAGAACGTCATAGGTGGGTGACATCACTGACCAGGAACTATAAAGCTTGCCCAAAAACATGTCCTGGGGTTCGCAAATGGATGTAGCAGGCTGCAACCCTCAGGACGTGAGCTACAGAAGGAGCCTACGCCAAAGAACATTAACCTTTATATTCTTCTTGCTGTTTGGTAATAAATATCAGTGTTACGTTATCTTGCCTCCCAAATCTTTCTGGTAGAACTGTGGGAAACTGGCAGACTCATTATCTAAACAGAAGAATCTGTTTCCACAGCTGTCTATAAGTTCTTCAAGACCTCGATTACCATTCTGTACATATTGCTCAATGGTTTTGTTTTCCTTCTCTTACTGATTTTTGTGAGTGAAGAGGAGAAACACTTCTTTCAGGGTCCGTGAATCAGGCATCTTCCGTTCATTCATGTTTTGATTTGATATTGAAATCAGAAAAATGAGAAAACCGCACTTTTTTTCGTTTTTCATTTTTAAAATGAAAACGAAAAAACAAAAAACTGGCTTGATTTTTCTTTTTTCGTTCTGGGGTTGGAAACAAATAAGCAGTTTGAATATTCGATCTCTACATGTGGGCGGGAATGAAACGCCTCTTTCCGCTGATTGGTCAACGAGACGTCAAACCATGTCGTCATCAGTTGTTCATCGGTTCTGCTCAACAGAATAAAAGTCCCTCTACAGCTGCACGGATTCTTAACGCGCTTATTCTACATTTAATCTCTTTTTCATCAAATAGCCAGACTAGTGAATGTTGACACAAATCGTTCTGATGCAGAGTCAGGGTTTATTTCTGTGTAGACATTAATTAATAACGTGAAATATTAGTTTATCTCATGAATATTAATTTACTTTGCAGCTGCGCACAACTACCCCCAGCCTACAACTTTGATATATTGAGCGTAAAAATGTCTTTTGTTTTAGACAACATGGGATGGATTTGAAATGATAGGCTATGAATATATATATATATATATATATGTGTGTGTGTGTGTGTGTGTATGTATTTTACAGTCACAGCATATCTAGTATGCCTATTCTATTTTGAGGTTTTGTTTTTTACAGAGAAGTGTAGGACATGTCAAATGTCAAATATACGGTATGTATAGGCAACATGCTATTTTTTTTGCTTTTCTTAAAGGGATAGTTCACCCAAAAATGAAAATTTGATGTTTATCTGCTTACCCCCAGAGCATCCAAGATGTAGGTGACTTTGTTTCTTCAGTAGAACACAAATTATGATTTTTAACTCCAACCGTTGCCGTCTGTCAGTCAAATAATGCTAGTGGATGGGAACTTCTACTATAACAGTAATTATAGTATACTTTATAGTATACTTTATAGTATACTAACTATAACTTAATCATTAACACAATGAATGCTGACACCTACTGGTGACATTAATTTCATAATCCAATTATGGTTTCATTTTGTCATTTAAAAATTTTCTTTATTCAAAATGATGTTTAAAACATTAATCGCATTACATTACGCAATTGTAATTCCTACACATATACTGCCCTCTCTGAGCAATCTAACAACTCATAAATCTAAAAGCAACTTCAAGTGCTGCTTCTTTGACACCTCTGCAAGGCTTTGGTTGATACTGTTTTATTTGGTAACAACCTATAGCATCATATTATTGTAATTTAAATGACTAAATTTAAGAACTTAACATTAAAGAAAGCATACATATTTAATAAGATTAGGAAAAAATCCTAAAATCACCTGAAAATCAATTCATCATTGATTAATCAATTATTTATAGATAAACTTTATTTAAGAGATAAAATGTAGAATAAACGCGTAAGAATCCGTGCAGCTGTAGAGCGAGGGACTATAATTCTGTTGCGATGAACCAATGAACAACTGATGACGACATGGTTTGACGTCTGATTGACCAATCAGCGGAAAGAGGCGTTTCATTCCCGCCCACACGTAGAGATCGAATTTTTAATTTGTTTCCAACCCCAGAACGAAAAAAGAAAAATCAAGCCAATTTTTTGTTTTTTCGTTTTCATTTTAAAAATGAAAAACGAAAAAAAAGGTGCGGTTTTCTAATTTTTCTGATTTCAATATCAAATCAAAACATGAATGAACGGAAGATACCCTGATTGTGTTTCTAAATAAAACCTGCTATATTTAATTTGTTTGGACGGATTGTCATTTATGAGAACCTGTTGTATTTAAGTGAAAAGAATCCTTTAGCCATTATTTTGTTGTCTATTGCATGTATAGATGTAGTCATTCATTAGCTGTATATTTGATGACTAGTCTATTCTTGGGTTATGGTTAGACGTCTATTAGATTTTCACTGACAGCCCAAATTCAGCCTTATTTTAGCCTAGATCCGTATTCACCGTCTATTAGACATTAATATGTAGTCGTCTAATAGTCGTCTAATTGATGACTAGTCGATTCTTGGGTTATGGTTAGACGTTTATTAGATTTTCACTGACAGCCCAAATTTTGCCTTATTTTAGCCTAGACGGCCGGGCTATGTTTTGACGGCTATTAGACGTCTATTAGACATAAAATTGTTTGCTGGTCAGATATAATAATATTAATAAGATATTCATTGTTAAGCGCTGCAGCTTCCTTGATTATAAGTTGAATTGCGAGAATGCCATGAACTCATTGACATGATGACAGCTTGCCATTGTAACTGGAGCGCTTTCTGTTTATAACCCATTGACAATTTGAATATAGCCTAAGAATTGTTTTGTTCAAAGGTTTTGTCTGGAGTCTGTCTGGTTAGAGGAACACTAGAGACCTTATTCCCACGTGATAGTGTGCTGTTCTCTCTACATGTTTGCTTTCTGAGCATGAATATAGATAAACACAAGATAAACGCTCTTCAAGAGCCAGAATATGAGCGTCTTTCTCCTTTAATGATTCAACATGCAGTGCAGTTTAACATGGATTGGAATGGATTCGCGAGACCACAAGATTTGCATACAGACGAAGTTGATACACTGAAAGTCCAGTTATGGATGATAAGGATAAAAGATTTTCAGTTTTTAAACTTTGAATCTCTTGTCTTGAATTTCTGGCCTCCTAGTGATGTGGAATATGACATGAGCGGGAGTTTACACAGGGTGATTATTCTCACTTTATTTTGTGTTTGAGCTGCGCTACTTGGACACGGTGTCCGTCAAAAATAGACTTGGTGCCTATCTCTAGCGAAGCGGCAAGGCGGGCTGTTTCTGAAATGTGCCGTGGTGCAGCTGGTGAAAACATGAGCATTGAATAGAGTGGAAAACTAGCAGACTCGGAAACACTGGGTCAGCTGACTATAATTCTTAGGCATCTTATGCGGTCAGAGTAGGCGTCAACCGGTGTGGTCAGAGTATGAAATGAATGTAACAACTTACTGAAATGAATCTCATCACAGGAAGACGTCAATAAAACAGCTTGAGAACAATAATTTCATGCAACATCACATTTACCTCAGAAAAGACATTCCTAAACTCTAGAGAGGAGCATACTGTAGTCAACATTTGAAGTTAATCAAAGTTGTCCTAAGAAGAAGGTTTTAAGACAACTTTGATGAAAGGTTTTGATCCACTTCAAATGTTGACTACAGTATATCCACTATATCACATCATTATTATCATTATTTTCCTAACTAACCTGTTGATGTCTTCATTATTTAATGAATGTTTGAATGTCATGAAAACTGGTATTTAAATATTTATATTTCACCAAGGAATTGAAGTAGATAAACATATTTCATTAGAAGAATGTATTAAAAACTGCTCTAAATGTGCAACTCAGTGTTATGCCCTGCATCATTATAAAAAGTTTATGGACTTGAGATCAGGATTGAATCGTGAAATCAGCTTGAATCAGTTAACTCCATGCAAACTGTGTGGACTAGATCATTTTTCTGAAAAAACAATAAAAACATGAGAATAGTATACAAGCTTGAACTGAACACTGAAAGCTGCTGATGTGAACACACTAGTACAGTTCAGTTTTTAAAAACTGCACCTTATATTTTTATTAATTTGAGGGAATATTTATCTTACTTTTATTAAACTGTACTCTTTTGCAGTAGTACTCACAAACTTTATTTAAAGACAGAGCCTTAGTTTGTTCAGTGAACCACTGTTTAATTAAAAGAAATAAGAAATGTAATACTTCAGGGTTTTTTCCCACTGTGAACCAACTGCATTTTGTTTCATTTTCGTTACACTGCATTTCACCTCTGCTTCAGCTTGTTTCCTTATCCAGCATATAAATATTATTGACTCTGTGATCAATTTCTTGAGGTTTGACTGAAGAAATGTAAACGAAGCTGCTGTTCATGTTTTAAAGTTGTTTATTCACATTACTTGCATTATTTTTAGAAATGCCTCTGTGTTTTTGTCCAGACAGTGAGAGTTCAGTGTTTCTGTGCTCCACTGAAGAAACTCACACAGGTTTGAATGAAACTCCGAATAATGCAAAATGTTTCATCCTAAGCCTAACACAAAAAGTGTTTAAGTAATCTTTAAATTCACTTTTGCAGAATATAGTGGATTGGATGTAATGGATTTAGGTTAATAAATATATGTGGCCTATCTTTATCCATTTCTTTTAGTGTAACGTGTAACAATTAACTCATTGTTAGATAAGGTGTATATGACACCTAAATTATATTGTCAAAATGACAGTATGTGTGAGTTTATTAGCAGAAAGACTACTATTGATGAGTGAAGAAGGCTGTACAAGAACAGAAAATTCCAGTGTACTGCACTAAACAGACACAGACCATAAGTTCATGAACTATAGAGGAACTGCCACCCAACTACACCAAAACAGACACAATTCTCTCCAGTTCATGATAAATATGCATTGCAGTCAGAACATCTGTAGATTAACGTAGTGTGAATTATTTTGCTGTGGTGTCAGATGACCAGTTTGATGTCATGAGAACATCTCACTCTTACTGAGGGTAATGCTTAAGAGACAGTTTGATGACCCAGAGCCATAAAAAAAGAGCTATAATAAGGGTCAAGGATTTATGGTCACCCTGAACAATAGAAGAGTTCGACACAATCATCTGTCAGATGAATTTACAGATGATTCATTAACACAGTAAAACAAACACCATTCAAAATCTCTGCACAAACTTTATTCATTCAATATTCTGATATTTTCTCAATATAATCAAACTTAGTCAGATTAGATTTACATTTATGCATTGAGCAGATTCTTTTATCAAAGCTGACTTAATAAAGAACATCATAAGCAGTCTGTCACAGAGTCAACCATATGACATTAATAAAGCATTGTGTGAATGAACAGCAGTGACTGAGAGTGAGAATAACAGATTCAATTTAATGAATCTGCGGGCCGTAAATTAAAGTGGTGTTTGCAGTGCAGTGTTGTATTACAGAAACTACTGCATAATATTGCAGCATATGGACTGTGATACATGAGCAAATACCAATAAAGAAACATTCATTTTTACCATTTTACATATGGTTTCAATATATCAACAATAAACCATTGGTAAGAGAAGAAGTTTTGAGTTCAGTTGAAGGATCTTGTCAGTAGTCTAGATGTCAAGTGTTCATCTGTCTGACCATCACTGAACCTCTCACTGAATCCCACACATCACCTGTTTTGCTAGTTTACATGTAGCTCTGACTGCATAGTTAATAATAATTTTCTCTTCAGGGGTCAATTTTCTCATTTCAGACATATATGTGTATCCATCAATTAAAGCATTTATCAGTTTGTCAGTAAAAGACTGCTCAGCTTCCTGTCGAGACTCCTCTACTAACCTCCAGTATATTTTCTGCCATTCAGTTTGAGTGACCCCTTCATGCTCCTGTTTGTACTGCTTCACTTTCTCATCTAACTTCTGCTTCTGAATCTCCTGAATGTGTTTCTCAGTTTCATCAAACACGTCATTGGTGAAGTGTGTCCCTCCATTCTCTTCCACCATCTCCTCTATTTTACTGATCAGATCTCTGAACTGTGGGTAACCGGCAGACTCATTATCTAAACAGAAGAATCTGTTTCCACAGCTCTCTACAAGTTCTTTAAGATCTTGATTACCATTCTGTAGGTACTGCTCAATGGATTTGTTTTCCTTCTCTAACTGATCTTTGTGAGTGAAGAGGATCATGGTGTATTTATCCATCTCTTCTCCAAACACTTCTTTCAGCTCTTTTATGGTGTTTTTCTCCTCCTCTGTGAATCGACCCACTTTAATCACAATGAGAAAAGCGTGTGGTCCTGGTGATGAGTATGTTATGCATTTCATTATTTCAGTTTTAATCTCCTTTTCACTGAGTTCAGTATCATAAAGTCCAGGTGTGTCGATGACTGAGATCTCTTTACCCATCCTCACTGTAGTTTCTGACCGACACTGTTTCGTCTGAGAGTCTGAGCTGACGGAGGAGTCAAACACTTTTTTTCCCAGGAACGTGTTTCCGGTGGCACTTTTCCCAGTTCCAGTTTTTCCCAGCAGAACCACCCTGAGGTCTTTCCTCTCAGGAATCTGATGCTCCTGTGAAACTTCATCTGTTGAACTTTCTCCTGAAACTACAACACAACAATCTGATTAAACACAACGTTCTCCAACAGCTCTTCTCTTTTAACATCAGTCATATTTATATAGCAGGCATTTGCAGTAATTTTATAATGTTATTTTATGTTATTTTATAATATTTCCTGGGTTGCACTTATAATCTCAGTGTGATTTTTACATCACAAATGCTCATAATTTTTAAATAAGTAATTTTTTACTCTGATTTGAATGCTCAGTTTGAAGGGGCGTGTCTCTGTGAGACTTCAGTGACAGTTGTAGTTACAGTTATAGTTACCTACACAATGTGTGACTGCCAAGAATAAAACATGCTGTCTAAATATGTCTGAAAGGTTATTTTTCTTCATTATTATTAGGCATTTTACTAGACAAATGTTTTCTGTTAGTGTATTTAATGTCTAAATCATAAAATAAACATTAAAAAACACTGAACAGCACTGGGGGAGTCTCTCTGACCAAAGCAGTATGAATACATTACACGCTTAATGTTTGTCATGCAGGTGCGATCGCACGCATTAATATTCATAACAAGAGTTTAAGAATTTAACTAATGGGCTAATGGAAATAAGTTGGAAATATGACAGGATCACAGTGCAGTGAAATTATCTGGGCCTAGAGTTTGACACCTGTGGCCCAACTCATCATGTATTATTGAGATCATTTACACCAACTGAACAACTTACAATCGATTTCAGCATCCTTGCTGCTGCTCCTCTTCATCTGCTCCATGATATATTTCCCTCCGTTCTCCATCTTCATTCCTTCAATCTTCTGCAGTAGTTCTTGTATCTGATCGTCTGATTTAATCTTGTTATTCAAACAGTGAAACTTTCCTTCACATTCAGTCACCAGTCTCTGTAGATCTGCATGGTTTTGTAGATATTCATCAATGGTCTCATCCAGATCCTCCAGTTCATCTCCATGTGTGAACAGAATCATGATGTACTTCTTAACTTCAGAACCAAATAAAGACTTAATATAATATAGGATCTCTTCCTCATTTCCCACAGGTTTCTCTAGAGGAACGGTGAGCAGAACTGAACTGAGACCTGCTGAACATCCAGAGACCAGCTGCTCTTTCATCATCTCCAGCTTCTCTTCAGAGAGATCTGGATCCAGTACATCTGGACAGTCAATCACACACACCTGCTTCTGTCTGATCTTTGTTACTGCTTCACACACTTCAGCTTCTTGTTTCTTAACTTTAAACCTTCTTTCTCTCAGTATTGTGTTTCCAGATGAGCTTTTTCCAGAACCCTTCCTGCCCATCAGAAGAATCCGGATCACTGGATCATCTGGACCAGCTGACCTCTCTGAAAGAGACAGATAATATGGAGTATAATTATAAATATAATCTCAAGAGTATTGTCAGTGTATGATTTTATGGCCCAAAATGACAGAAATTGCTGCGGCTTTCGTCAAATTATGGAAAATATCACATATTAAGTTGGGTGTCAACCTTAGAGATAATCACCATATTTATAATGAAACCATCATGTTTAAAAATATGATATTGATCATGTCATTGTCACATCCACGTCTGTCCCGAACTCCAGTTCCCAGAATCCTCATGTTCTCCACACCTGTCTGCACCCAGCCAATCACCAGAATACTAAGTACACGCACCTGACACTCATCACCAGTCCAATCAACAGTACCATAAAAGACTCTAACAGTCACTCAGTCATTGTCTGGTCTTGTTAATGCATACATACCTGCATGCTTACCTTACGGACTCCTTACCTTACGGACTCCTTACCTTACGGACTCCTTACCTTACGGACTCCTTACCTTACGGACTCCTTACCTTACGGACTCCTTACCTTACGGACTCCTTACCTTACGGACTCCTTACCTTACGGACTCCTTACCTTACGGACTCCTTACCTTACGGACTCCTTACCTTACGGACTCCTTACCTTACGGACTCCTTACCTTACGGACTCCTTACCTTACGGACTCCTTACCTTACGGACTCCTTACCTTACGGACTCCTTACCTTACGGACTCCTTACCTTACGGACTCCTTACCTTACGGACTCCTTACCTGTCTCCAGTGTGTCTCCAGTCTTCCGTGAGTGTCTGTATCCTGCCTTGCTTCCAAGTCTCCTTGTCTTCTTAGAATCTGGTGTGAAGATCAAGCTCAGTACTCCTGTCTTGATATACTCTCTGTCTGGCCTCTCTGCATCCATCGAACCTGGTGTGAAGATCAAGTATTACCATCTTAATATATACCTGTGTCTCCGACCTCCTGTGTATCCGTAACAGAAGACCGGACCATTAAAACGATTGGATAACCGCTGGAAATTCTCAACAGAAGATGGGCTTATTCATTGTGTCTGAGGTTTCTGTTCCTCCCGTGCCTCCCACGCCGGTTTCTGCCACGGATCGTCTCATCGTTTCCTGCAGGACGGACGTTCTCTGGAGAGGAATGTGGAGGAGTTTGTCGAGTTAGCTTTTGACGAATTGGTCAGATGCTTGCATAAACGCCCTTTTTCTGGATGGACTGGACAAGAGCACTATCCATTTTGATGAACCTGACAATTCTGTTTCCTTAGACGGTACCATTAATTTGATTTTGTATTTAAATTGTTCTAAGTTCGTTGTCGAAGAGGTTCCGGATTTTAAGTGCTTATCTCGTCCAGTCCCCCCAGAAACGGGGGCGGCCTGGCCAGTTCGTCAGTCTCTGTCTTCCTCCACATACCCCTCCAGTCAACTTTTCCCCTGTGTCCTGCCGGACCCGCAACCCTCTGCTGGGTCCAGACGGTCTAAAAGAAGGAAGAGGAAGAAGGAAAAGGCTGCTATGCAGCCCAAGTCCCCTGAGTTTCCTGCCACAGTGCAGCCCCACTCTCCTGAGTTTTCTGTCACTGAGCCCGCTCCAGTTCCTGTTGGACTTTTGATTGTTTATGAGGGGATGGACTGGACCCCGCTTTCAGCCCCTTACCACGCAGTCACAAGCCCTCTGCTCCAGCCTCCGCCACCGAGCCAGTAGCTTCAGCCTATCACAAGCCCGCTCCAACTGCCGCTGAACCCACTCCAGTAGCCAACGAGCCCTTCAAACCCCCGAGTCTCCCAAATAAATTTTTTTGGGGGGGGGGGGGGGGGGTTAGGGGGAGTACCTGTGGGTGGGAAAGATGAGGGTGGGCTCGGAGACCCGCCATGGCCGCCCACAGCTCCAGACCCACCGTGGCCATCCCTGGCTCCAGACCCGCCTTTAGGGCCGAGGACCTTCATGAGTCTCCAAGCCCCCCCCTCCCAGCAGTTTAAGTTGAGGCATGAGGACACGCCTTCCGGGGAGGGGGAGGTAATGTCACATCCACGTCTGTCCCGAACTCCAGTTCCCAGAATCCTCATGTTCTCCACACCTGCCTGCAGATTCTTCTTAGAATCTGGTGTGAAGATCAAGCTCAGTACTCCTGTCTTGATATACTCTCTGTCTGGCCTCTCTGCATCCATCGATCCTGGTGTGAAGATCAAGTCAAGTATTACCGTCTTGATATATGCTCTATCTGGAATCTGCATATTGATATACTCACCATTGCTGCTCTGGTTGTCTCAATAAACACCATAACCTTTACCTGTGTCTCCAACCTCCTGTGTATCCGTAACAATCATATAGTAATATATCATTTGTTGTTACTACTGTAAATCTATCTTCGATATTATGGGATCTCCTTCACTGCTTTCAGAATCTTTACTCTCTATTCTACTCTATTTTTAAAATGTATATTTTGTGTTTACATATTGCACCTTTAAAATATGTTTTTTTTTTTTTTTTTTTTCAATAAAATATCCAAAAACCACTAGGCCAGTGTTATATATTTTGTTCACTTGAGTACTTACAATATCCCAAATGTTAGCAACTGTTTGTAAATCGTGAGAAAATTGTAATTTTAACCAAGGCTCCGGGACGTGTGAGGAGTCGCCTGTCAATGGTGTCATTCCCACGTTACCCGTTTCCAGTTTATTTTGTAGAAACCATGGAAACACCAAAGACGCTTTAAAATATTGCATGTTTTAATAGACAAGGGAACATCTTTTTTTAATATATTTATAGACTGAAGACTAATTATTGTTATATAGCTCAACACATTTAGTCTTATTGTTTAAATCTAGTTTTATTGGTTTTTTTGTGAGTACCATGCTTTACCACGCCTCAAGGAAATACACTATTTTGTCAAGTAGCTAACAGCATAATGTGTCATAAAAGTTCCTCTCTTTGTTCAGCTCCCATAAAACTCGCACCTGCTCTGCTTCATACTACAGTAACGTTAATAATCACATCCATGAACATGATTTCTTCCCAAGTCCTATCCTGATTCTATTCCACCGTCCGTTGAGATTGAGACCACATGTCCCAAGATTCCTCTTTAAAACTTGGCGCCATCAAGTTACGCCTTTGTTTTAAATAGGTCTCTAGCGACCTCTAGCGGCCAAAAGTATTACATATTGTACCTTTTAAACAAACCTGAATTATTTTATTTATCAGAATAATTTAAATTAATACAAACTTTGCTAAAATGATTCTTTTGAACATGCATTAACATTATTAAACATATTGTTTTAGCTGAAGTATGCCTTTCATACATTTATAAGATTGTTAAACAAATTAAACCACTTTTATGATTTATTTTTACACAAAATCTGTTGCTTCATCAATGTTCAATACAAACTTTTTTTTTTTTTTCTGCAATCATAGCCTACACAATCGAGGAAGTGAAAAGCACATACATACATAAAGTATATATTATAATATATAAAAATATATAAAAAATATATTTTTCAAACAATAAAGATACAAATGAAACAAAACAGTGCCATTTAGGTAGGTCTAGTAGTTTACAGAAATTTTATTAAAATTTCAATGATTTGGTGTTTCCCGAAACCATAGTTCAAACGAACATTTGCAAACTGCATTGCAAACTTGTGTGGTTGACAGCTCTCGAGTGTCAACCACAAAAAAAGTGTAAAAAAGTGTACAAGCAATAGGGATAACCACACCCTGGAGAGGATTGTGAAACAAAACCCATTCAAAAATGTGGGGGAGATTCACAAAGAGTGGACTGCAGCTGGAGTCAGTGCTTCAAGAACCACTACGCACAGACGTATGCAAGACATGGGTTTCAGCTGTCGCATTCCTTGTGTCAAGCCACTCTTGAACAACAGACAGCGTCAGAAGCGTCTCGCCTGGGCTAAAGACAAAAAAGGACTGGACTGCTGCTGAGTGGTCCAAAGTTATGTTCTCTGATGAAAAGAAATTTTGCATTTCCTTTGGAAATCAGGGTCTCTCAAGCTGTGGTTAGAAGCATAGTTTCCTGTTTTTATGACACGTGGACTTAATAAATCGTTATCTTGAGCAAAATAAGCAAGCTGACATTAAGTACAATGTATATATTTTATTTCGAAATATATACAAATGTCATTTATATATTTTAGTTTGTTAAGAGATTTAAAGCACCGTTTTTGAAGAGTGCGCATGTGCGTATGTGCTCTAGTATGTCAGAACAAGCATTTGATTTAATCTGGAAATAAAGCAAAATAACTGAGGAAAATGAGAACTAGTCCTCTAATGTCATGTCCATACTTTATAGCAGAAATTCTAGCAATAATTCGATCTCAAACGGATTCATTAAAATAAGTTATTACTCCACCGTGACATCATTCACCAATGTGGTTGAACGACAGGTTTGCGACAATACAGTTTCGGGAAACTTGAACTGTGTTTTTCTTACTGACGCCTGGCTGGGCATAGATGCACCTGCCACCCTGATTGAGACATGTCCACCCAACTATACCTATACATTTTCAACTAGAAAAGTAAAAAAGGGTGGAGGGACAGCAGTAATTTACAGAGAAACCCTCAAGGGAAGAGACATTGACCTTGGTACATTTAATACCTTTGAATAGCTATTTTTTTAAACTCTCAACCTCGTCTACTTGCAGTGACATTATACAGATCACCAAAATTTAGTCTGGCCTTCCTGTAAAGTCTTATAAAACCTTTTTATACTTTGTGTTTTGCTTTGTTTTTAATGTTGTATTTTATATTCCATATTTTGATTTTTATAAATTCTATTCTTATCATGTATCTTAATGGGTCTATTTTACTTTTCAATTGTTCTTTTTAGAAAAGTGCTATATAAATAAAATTTGCTTGCTTGCTTGATCTATTCCCAGACTAAATGCATGTTTGAGCTGTTTTACCTAAAAGTAACGTACTAACACATCTTAATGAGTCATTGTTTTGTCTCAAGATGCACACCAGTAATGTTTTTTCTAGTGAAAATTTATAAAACGGTACTTAATTACCCTAATAGAACAAGACCAAATCCTGGGTTAGGCTAAGCCCTGTGAAACTGGGCATACAAGTTTTTTCACGGAAAACAAGTTATGATATGAAACCCATATGACGGTGAGTATTTATTTTTGCTATTGCTTGCAATTTGATTATTTGCTCTCTTTTTTTTTACTACTTGTCTTTAAAAATATAGGTTATTAAAGTTATAGTAGTTAAGCTAGTAGTTTAAGCCATTGTATTGAAATTGGAATAGAGGATTGTGAATTTTCACTAGTATCTAAAATATTAGTGTCATGACTGACTGTTTTTGTTTCATGGTGGGTGGGAAAAAATAGTTTGGGCCTGTAAAAAAAGTCACCGGCCATTTTGCGGGTGTGGCAAAAAGTTATTCCTGCTTATGTTGAGAAGAACATCTCTGCTCATTTTACGATGGAATATTCATACGAGAGACTGTACAGTCGAACAAAGGATATGATTGGATATGAAGGATATCAAAGGATATGATCCTTGGTCGATATTAACCAACATTAATCTGTCGTAATCACCTCAGTAGTCATGATTGAGAGGAAGGAAAGTTAAAAGTCTGATGACTTTTTTTATTTGCATGGTTTTATTTTTAATGTAACTACTATTTTTATCTTTTCTTACACTTATGGATAAAATATATTATTTCTAATCTTTAAAAAATTTTTTTTTGGAAATCATCTCACAACCCCCAGGGGACACCTATTTTGGGAACCAATGGTCTAGTTGTTAAAGGCTCATTTATCTGACCATTACTGAACCTCTCACTGAATTGCACATATCTTCTGTCTTGCTAGTTTCCTTGTAGCTCTGAATGCAAGTCTTATTACCTCTCTACTGGTCTCTACTATCATCTCATCTATCACGGCTTTGCATGCCTCAGAAGCCTCAAGAAAAGCTCTTAGGAATGTTTTAGTAAAACACTGCTCAGCTTCCTCTCGTGATTCCTCTACAAACCTCCAGTATATTTTCTGCCATTCAGTTTGAGTAACAGTAACCTCTTCATGCTCCTGTTTGAACTGCTTCACTTTCTCATCTAACTTCTGCTTCTGAATCTCCTGAATGTTTTTCTCCGTTTCATCAAACGTGTCATTGGTGAAGTGAGTGCCTCCATTCTCTTCCACCATCTCCTCTATTTTACTGATCAGATCTCTGAACTGTGGGAAACTGGCAGACTTGTTATCTAAACAGAAGAATCTGTTTCCACAGCTGTTTACAAGTTCTCTAAGATCTTGATCACCATTCTGCAGAAACTCCTCAATGGTTTTCTTTTCCTCCTCTAACTGATCTTTGTGAGTGAAGAGGACAAAAGTGTACTTTTGCATCTCTTCTCCAAACACTTCTTTCAGCTGCTCTATGGTGTTTTTCTCCTCCGGAGTGAATCGACCCACTTTAATCACAATGAGAAAAGCATGTGGTCCAGGAGAGGCGTAAGTTATGCATTTCACTATTTCAGTAATAACCTCTTCATTATTGAGTTCATTATCATAAAGCCCAGGCGTGTCGATGACTGAGATCTGTTTACCCATCCTCACTGTAGTTTCTGACCGACACTGTTTCGTCTGAGAGTCTGAACTGATGGAGGATTTAAACACTTTTTTACCCAGGAAGGTGTTTCCAGAGGCACTTTTCCTAGATCCAGTTTTTCCCAGCAGAACCAGCCTGAGGTCTTTCCTCTCAGGAATCTGATGCTCCTGTGAAACTTCATCTGTTGAACTTTCTCCTGAAACTACATCACAACAATCACATCAATGTGCAATTTAATTAAATACAACCTTCTCTAACAGTTTTTCTCTTTTAAGATGTTCTTAAAGGGGTCATGAACTGCATTGTTTTATTGTTTTATAATGTTTCCTGGGGTGCACTTTATAATGTTAGTATGATTTTTACAACAAAAAAAAGTCATAATTTCACTTTTGTAGCTTTAATAAGGATTAATCTATATTTAATTTATAATTTATGCAGTTTGATCATTTTATTCAATTTCTGTATATTTCCTACCAGTTAGATCAAATATAAAATATACTGTCTTCATGTTGTTTCTACATTAATTTGGAGATTAAATGTGAAATTATTACAATATAAAAATATATTCAAATCTTTAATGTTAATTGCGATTAATCACAATTGCAGAAAAAAATAGCGATTGTTTAAGTGTTTTAATGGATTGACAGCACTACTTTGATCATAAGTAACACAGTGAAAACAAAGAGACACATTGAGCATCTGAAATCACATACTTCCCTACTATATAATAGGCGAAAAACAGTATGTGACACAGAAGTATGTCTGAATTCACAGCACTCATAAAAGAGCTGTCAAAAATACCCGGATGACCTCCGGTGAGATTCTGAAGTGTGCATACAATGGACACTTTACTATCCCATGAGGCCACATGAGAGGATTTGTGAATGGCAGTGAAGCAACTTAACTGACACTGGTAGGTCACATGATAACTTTTTTTAGCGGTCGTGAAGTACTCAAGAGAGTATGCGATTTCGGATGCAGTGTGTGTCAAGCGGGGCAGGTGGTGTCTGAGTCTCCCCAGCTCTACAGTGCTCCACAATTTTCCAGTTTAAATCAGTTTAAATCAGTGGTGAAAAATGGAACTGCAGCGCACTCTAATTGAGAGATATTGGGGCAGATGTCAGACTGACCCACTTATTTTCACATGACCTCATGTAAACCTCATTCCAGATTAAGACAATATCAATAGGTCAAAGACCAGAATCTGCCCTACCTAAATTTATGGGCAGGAGTCGCTAATGGTCACTGGCTTGATTTACTAATGCATAAACAGCATAAACCACATCTTTACATCAGCCCTTACATATTACACTGGTGACAGGTCATGATGCTCATCAAATTAAAATTTTTATATTATGTTTCTCAAGGTAACTTCATAATATTTGCATTTTTTTTTTTTTTTTTTTTTGCACCAACAAGGTCTTTCTTTACCTAACAGCAGTATCGCTCTTGTGATTGATAAACAGACACGAGTTGTTCAGAACCTCCTTGATTACATAAGACAACGGCACATGTTAAAGGGATAGTTTACCCAAAAATGAAAATTACCCCATAATTTCAGATGAACACATTCAGAATTATATTAATAAATATCCTGTCTCGTCCAATCTTTATCATGGGAGTGAATGGAGGATGAGATTTTGAAGCCCCAAAAAAATGCATCCATCCATCATAAAAGTAATCCACACCACTCCGGGGGGGTTAATAAATGCCTTCTAAAGTAAAGCAATTTGTTTGCCTAAAAACTTTAAAACTTTATAAAGTAAAATAATGAGCTTCCGGTGTGACAGCCATACACATTCGACTTGCGTCTAAAAAGCATAAAATCTTTATAAAGTACTTTACTCATTTTATCATCAATGGATGCACTTTCTTGGGCTTCAAATCAAATCAAATCCTCCATCTACTGCTATTATAAAGCTCTAAAGAGCCAGAATATTTATTATTATAACTCTGATTGTGTTCATCTGAAGTAAATCATGGGATAATTTTCATTTTTGGGTGAACTATCCCTTTAAGGGGCATGTTGAGAGGAAATAGTGATGTCACTATTCTCCAGATTTCAAATCTGGGCATTTCAGAAGGGAACAGAATAATTCATATTTTAAACTGGGGAGTTAGTTTTGAGATCTGAAACTTGCAGCAAGTTTTTATTGCAGAGTAACCTCTCATATGTGTAAATATCAAGAACATTTTGATTCTCCATTTCATGACCCCATTTCAGACCCCCATATTGGTGTCTGACATTTAATGAACCAAGGGGAGTCAAACTCATTGTCTGTCCAGGACACATCAGTGTTACATCAGTTTTGTTACTTATTAAAGTATCTCTAATTCAAGTTATTGTTGTCTTAAGAATGTGCTGCTCTGAAAGCAGAAGGTATTAGGTGTGGCAAAAAGTTATTCCTGCTTATATAATACATGTTGAGAAGAACATCTCTGCTCATTTTTACGATGTAATATTCATACGAGAGACTGTACAGTCGAAAAAAGGATATGATTAGCTAATATTGCTTTCCCCTCCAGGAAAAATTAGACAAAAATAGGCTACAAGCTGCAAATAATGTGGGGATTGTATGAATTTGTTGTGGCTACCCTATATTTCAAAGGGTTTGTGTTTGAACGAAAAAAAAAAAAATAAATAAAATAAATGTATTTTTCTTCCCATTTCATATTTTGTTCTATCACAATGTTGCATTATTAGCTCCGTAATTTTGCATTAATTATCGCGATCACAAAATCCTGGAGTCTCTTACCAGAAGGTGTTTCAGGCCCCGTCGCCATCTTAGGGTATTGTATCTGACTGCAGATCACAGCGCAGGATAATGCTTCCTAAAACAATAAATACATTCAAAACATAAAAAATGTCAACAGGCTATATGTTTGTTCACGATCTCAATAAAAATTTTAAATTATTTATATTACCAAATAAATCAACACATCTCGTTGTCTGTCGAGATCATCATCAACAAAACTCGTTGCAGGAAATGTAAACAGTCGAGCTGCTGTTCAGTTTGTTTAGATTTTCTTTCACTTTCATTTCTACGTCAGTCTCCCACTTCTGCTTGCTGCTGCGCGTGCAGGAAGGTTAATAATGCTGTTATTACTGGGGAAGATTAGCTCCACAACATTGCTAATGACTGTATTATCTTATTTTCGTAATTATGATTTAGATGCTGGCCATACATCCGTCTAGTTTTATCATTGTCGAATAAATGTTTTTCAGTGCCATTATATCAGCACTTATATTATTATATCCCCCCCCTTCACGACCTGATGAACACCTCATTATATTCAAAATCTTCTTACATTTCTCTTCCGTCTTATTTATGTGTCCATGTATTTTTGTGTCAAACCACAAGAAATCTCATCACTTTAACTAATTCCTAATTCCTAATTCCTTATAATGTTTCTATATATCCTTTTATTTGTAAAGAAAATACATTAGGTTTTCTCCAGAGAGAATTTAAACCCATTTATAAGACCGTTTTCAACATTATTTAAAGCTGGTTGCATTTTATTACGATGGGAACGATGGCTAGATGAATAACTGTCCTCCTCCATAAACAGTATTTGATCTGTTTTCTGAGAGCTTATGAACCCAAGTGAACGTTTCTCTGAGTGTCCGACAGGTGGCGCCAAATCCTCTAAATTCAAACTCTGACTGATGACGTTTGATCTTCCGCTTCTGCGCAGCGCGAGTCTCTGAACGAACGAACAACAAAACCATCACCAGAATCAGCGAGAGTCAACAAAACACTGTCAGAGTGAATCTGGCGCTAATATAATGTCTGGAAACGCTTTTCCAGGTGTGTAAATATCAATATGTGCGTCATAACTCTTGTTGTGTATCACTAACTTGGTGTTTGTTTACGTCTAAAGCGCTAAAGTTTGTTTGTTTACATGTGTGCCTCACAACACGTTTCACGAGTTCGTGATTATGAAAAATGTATTAAAATAACCATAGAAGACATTCTAGTCTTACAAACGTTATGATTAACCGATAAAGCTCGTTTAAACAGTTAAATTTGACCAATAAAAGTTCGTCCCTTGTCAAAAAATCCTAAAGGATTCCAATAAGAAATCTGTACAGGATTCCAATAAGAATTTCTATCATATTTTGGAACCAATCCTATAGGATTCCATTAGGAACTATCTTATAGGATATTTATGTCTTGTCCTAAAATATTCCTAATGGATTCCTATAGGATTCTGTGAGAATTGTCTTATAAGACAATAAATAAATATCCTGTAGGATAATTTCTACAGGATTTTAATTGGATCCAATTGGGCCCCTATTCCTATTCAGGACTATATGTAAATTTGTATTTATTTATTTATTTTTTTAATCTTCTGTATCCTTAACTAACCAATGGTAGTTTTTGATTGTGTTTTACAGTTTACTTAAACACCTCAATGTAGACACTTTTCATTGTTCAATGCCTGTTGCATAACCTGCAGTCACATTATAAATGTCAGACGTGATTTGAAATGAGACAAATCAACAAATTCATGTTTTATTTTCATTAGTATTTTATTTAATTTAGTCTTCTTTCATAACTTGAATTATATTGAATGTATTACCTTTTTTTACTGTCTAGATTATATTCATGACAGGCTTCATTACAGACAAAAACAAACAAACAAACAAACAAACAAAAATGTTTAATGTTCAAATACAATGTTCCAGAAATCAGTCTGGTTTACACACACTGACACAATCACTGTGGTGCCTTTTTGCCAACTTGCATTCGTCTGCGCATTTCTAGGAGAATGCTTAATTATATTTGCTTCAACATTGAATTTATTTTTGATGTAGCCTGTAAGAGAGAAATAAACAGAACGCAAGTTTACAAAACATTACAATTATTGAGGAATGGTATTTGCCATATATGTACACAACAAAACTCCTCAAGGCTGAGCCTAAAACTAGTTCTTGTTTTCTATTACAAAGGTGTTTGTGTGATATATATACAGGGGTTAAATTGCGCCGGGGCCGTCCAGGGCTGAGCCCCGGCACATGGGCTTAGGGCTCGTCATACGCTTGTCCGGGACTGCGGGACAAGTGGATTTTTTGATGTGAAAGATAATTTTACTTGCCTGACCAGATAAGTAGCTTGATTAAAATGTCAAAAACAACCATAAAGCGAGAATGATTTATTTAGCTTAAGTGGCGATTGAGAGTGGATATTAATATATGTAATGTAAGTTACATTGGCGGTGATATTGCGCTGTTGTGACTCACATAACCTCTTGAGGAGAATTCAAAACAAATGAGCTCTGCTCACACAAAGAAACTCAGTTATCATGTTGCAATAAAAATTTCATATGTGGGGTTTTTATAGCCTGCTATTTACGACATATGATCACATATCACCTCAGTTGAAATTGACACTAATTTTATACAACAGTTCAATAAACAAGTAGATAATATTAATGACTTACATTTTGGGAGCAATATTGCCTGTTTTTTGTTCTATTGTAGCGGCGAAAATAGTTCCAAACAAAGCAGAAGCAGTGCATCTCTCAGCCGTTTTGAATGATTAAGCGTTCTGAACGAATCGGTTGAGTGAAGATTCAATGTCCCAATCATATACAACTGCTTCATTATTGATTCAGCCTTTTGAATGAATCATTTGAATAAATGAATCAGTGGCTCACTCATTAAGACGGTCACTTGCCGCCATCTACTGGTGGTTTAATTTCATGTTTAAAAGTATAAATTTCCCACCAACATTTCTTATTTGCATATTCAAAAATATTTAAAGAATTTTATATCATTATTGAATTCAGTTGTACTTTTTCAATGTAAATTATTTAATTTGGTAACAGCCCTATAGTGTCTTACTATTTTAATTTATCAAATGTAAGAATTTGAAATAAAAGATTAAACATAAATGTAATTAGATTGTGGGGGAATGCCCTTAATAAAATACCCCCAAGGTAAATAACATAAATATGCAGATTTAAATATGTCACTGCTGATAAAACAGTGATGAGAATGTTGCTTGTTTCAGAATAAATTATATTTACAACACACAAAAAAAATCCTATTTTTTTCCAGGCAAGCTACTTTTTTACTCTGTCAAGTAAATGACCATTTTAGTTGTCCAAGGGACAAGCATAAAACCAGGCTTAATGTCGGGCACTGTATTTTGTATTTAGATTCTCTCCTTTAATGGTAGCATCACTCTTATATTTGATACTGACACAAAGCACAGGCCTACAGAAAGATTTTATTGTCATCAGATGTAGATTATATTTTAGTTTGTCAATTGATATGATTTTGTAGTCTTCGCAAACACATGCACCCCTGAAACCAGAGCCCCCCCACGTAAAAAATCCCAATTTAACCCCTGTAATATTATATTTATATATATAATTTTATATATATATATATAATATATATATATAATATCATGAAACTGCCATAATCTTTAAAAAGAAAAAAAGAAAGAAAAAAAAGTAATACAGATTTTTGCTCAAACTGTCCAGCATTAATTGAATATTTACACTATATACAAAATCAGGACAGAAGTGGATGAAAATGAACAAAAGTGCAAATGGCAATGTGTCTCCCAACTCCCAGTGATCGGATCGACCAAAACACATCATGTGTAAACAGGGTCATAATTACAACCTTACATACACATTAAACACTTTTACATACCAGAGGAGTTTTCCATCGTAATGAAACTCAAACATGATAACTTTGAGGGCATCATGATGATATATTCTTCACTGCTCGAGTCTCCTCAGCAGAAAATCCCCTTTATCAAACTCAGTACAGCTGAACACCTCTCCTTACATAACAACAGAGAAGAAAAATCATCACTGTAAATAACATCAACCTGAGAAAGCTTTATTAAACAAATTAATTTCACTTTAACTTACAGCTATCAAATCATTTAACTAACCTTTAAAAGCATTGATGCATCTGTCTTCTGAAGTGATAACTGTATGTATCCTCCAATGGCTTGGGCTTTCAGACATTATTTGATGTGTCTGCTGTCATATAAAAAAAAAACCCTCAATAAGTTTAAATTTGCCATTATTCAGCAAGTTTGTTTTCAGTATAAATGTTAAGACTGACAGTTCTATTGGTACGGAGTGTATTAACAAGTTAACAAGAACACATCTTGAACTCTTTAGTTGCTTAATCTCTTTAAACCAAGCTAATAGTAGTAATATTTAACAGAACCCACACGAAAAAAATAATATAATTATTTTTAGTAAATACTCTAGTGTTTTTTAAACATATGGTAAAGTTACTACAGTAACTTGAACGAATTTGTTGTGGTAATTCTATAGAGGATTTAGTAAATCTACTATAGTAATATAAACAAATTACTTTACCCAATACTGTACTAAGTTTTTTACAACTATAGGGTTCAATACACCACAGTTTACTGTAGTAAAAACTAAAGTATACTACAATATATTCTTTATTACAGTTTATCAGTTCAATATAGTTAATACTACAATATGTTGTAGTGTAGTAAATGATATATTGTGCTACAGTATCCTACAAATAATATAGTTTACTACAGTATTTTTTCATGTGGGCAGCATGTCAGGATACTGTACTGGGTGGGAATGGGAAACCCCTCCCTTTCACAGATTGTAGTCATGACAACGCAATATTATGATGGCTACTTGCAAGACAATTTTATGTTACAGATACAATTATATTGATGACAAAAAAACAAGTTAAAACTAACTGACAAGCATCTCTGATTCCCTCCTGACAATCTGTTAACAGAATGACAATCACTGTCAGAAAGCAGCTAGCGCGCGATGCTAATGATGCTAATAACGGACCGTTAGCATCGCGCGCTAGCTGCTTTCTGAATGTAAACGATCAGCGAGGAGACTACAAAACATGCACAAACTGAACATGAAGTTAAACTGACGAATAAACATTAGTCTTACCTTTCGTATAATAGTTACTTCAAACAGGTCCAAATCATAGATGTCTTCTCAGCTACAGAGTTTCCATTCGGTCCAACAGGAAATGATTATGACGCATCACTAACGTTACTTAAACTGACTGATAACAACTTTCAAATGACTTTCATCACTCTGCGTTTATATATTTAATTTATGATTGATAAATTATATATATATATATGTATTTTTAATAATTAGAAAACTGTATTAACATTTAAATTAATACACAAGTTTGACAAAACCAGAAATTACGAGGACTCCCGGCTGTCAGCCAATCAAATGCCTCGATTCCAAACACGAGGGGAGGGGGTGCAGTACCACAGAACCACCTACGGGGGCGCTGTCTCGATACACAGCTTATACACAAAATCAGGTAATTGTGAACTATGGGGATATGAGCAGAAATTTTGATTTTGCACTTCTACATTGTCTGAATAATGAGGACACCGGCCCTGTCCTCGCAATACAAAATGTCCCTCTAGTGTGGTGTGTATTCATATATGAAATGACCTCATAAATCACAAAAAAAAAAAAAAAAAAAAAAAAAAAACATACACACAATGTTACTCTAAAAAAGTAAAGTTACTCTAAAAAATAATTCATTAATTAATGAGTAGAATAAAAAAATATCACAGGACAAAGTAGAATTCCATTAAATAAAATCACAATGTCCAATCAGTCCCTCCAGAAAAACGCGGGATTTTTTTGTGATTGTTGCGGGCTAAAATGCTTGATTATGCGGCACGTTTTGTTAAAAAATGCGATGGAATATGCGGGATATTTTTGCAATTTTATGCGATGAAATTGCGGGAACTTGCAAAAACTGCGGTTTGATGAAAAACAGAAAAAAATAAAAGGTGATTCCCCCAACACCCTGTTCTCACTAGGCTACTACTTTAATGTAAAGAGTAATTTCCTATTACTTCCTATGATAAGCAAGCATACTAAATCACAGAATATTTAAGTTCTCATTCTGTTTTATTTCAGACCTTAATTAACACATGGCTCAAACTTAACATTGAGTCAAACAAGTTCTGTAGCTTTACAAAAGGAATATGAGTTTGTAGAAATGCGCTATATAAAATAAACGTATTCTAATTAATATCCAACAACTTCTATAAAAATGAATAAATAAAATATTTTTAAAAATGTGTGCTTCTTCATGCCTGCTTCCGCTGTTGCTTTAACCATCCTTGGCGGTGGCAAAGTGAAAGTGGTTTTCCAGCCTCAACACTGAGTTGCACGGAGTGCAAAATATTTTGCCCCCACTGTCATGTAACACACCGGGAAACTGCTTTGCGCGGTCTTTTGCGCTTATTTTTATTGGCAAATGAGAATGATTTGTGTGCTTCATCATGGTTTCATGGTTTGCAGATGATGTTCACGTCGCGTAATTACGTCACTTCACAAGGTTCCCATGGCAATAGGGGGAAAATAATGGCGCTTTACTAGTGTGAAGTAAACGCAACATTTTTCAACTTTCTGCTAAGATATATGTGACTTTTTTGCAACGAAAATGCAGGGATTATGAAATCATGCTAGCCCCGCATATATTTTGCTTGCTGAAATCGGCAATTTATGCGGCGAAAGTGCGGCGTATTTGAAAAAATGCGACCCCCGCATAAATATGCGGACTTTGGCTGATTATGCATGAAATCAGGCGATCGCATAATCGCGTTTTTCTGGAGGGACTGTCCAATAAGATTCTAAAGGACATGAAATTCTATTAAAATAAATCTGAATATTCAATGGGATTATGAGTTATGAGAATACAGTAGGTCCTATAGGACAAAGTGAAAATCCATTCAAATAAATCTGATTGTTCAATAGTATAATGAGAATCCAATAAGATTCTACAAGACAAAGTGAAATTCCATTAAAATCTTTCATAATGTCCAATAGGATTTCAAGAATCCATTAAGATCCTACAGGACAAAATAAAATTCCATTAAAATCTTTCAGAATGTCCAATAGGATTCCAAGAATCCAATAAGATCCTAAAGGATAAAATGAAATTCCATTAGGATTTTTTGACAAGGGGTTCAATAGTAGTACATAAATTAACCAAACATATACAAAATACTGATCTGTTGTTTACTTTCTGTTTTATGGGCTATTAGACAACACGTATAAATTATTATTAAAATAAGTAACATATTAGTATATGAAAACAAAACAATTTTAATTAAAACTATCAAAATTTTCTTACAGGTTTTTTTTTTTTTTTTGGCATGTTATCAAGCTCATGATATTTATTATCAGTACTATCAAATTATGTATATTTTCAGTTCGATAAAGGTAACAAAATTCTCAAGGTTACAAAATCTTTACTTTTTTTACCACAGAATTTTGAAAGAACTATATTGTATACCGTATTATAAGGCAGAAAATACATTGAATTTGAATTATATTCAAGATATATTTCTGTAAAAAAGTCGTATATTTAATAATAAAGAAAAAATATTTTCTAATTTTAACCCCCATGTTGAGACACTTCTATATTACTTTTTTTTTCATTGTATTTCAATAGTCCAAAATAGTGCAACAATATTTGAGTTCTGACTTTATTTTTTGTAATATTTTAGAGAGTTATATTACATTTTCTGGCATGTTATCAGGTTGAAATAAAGATTATGAAAGTGGAACACGTCACTAAATGTGAATTGTGGTTCTGATTCTAGATCAGTCGGGATCTGAGGGCGAGGAGAGCGATAGAGCGGAACTAAGACTCGTCCTGATTGGCCGGACGGGGTCGGGCAAGAGCGCCACAGGAAACACCATCTTAGGGCGACGTCACTTCCTGTCGGCGCTGCGGGCGGGTTCAGTGACCCACACGTGTGAGTGCGGCAGCGCGGATCTGTGTGAGGATGAGGAGTCCAGCGGGATGAAGAGGGTTCTTGTCGTGGACATGCCGGGTTTCGGTGACACTCGATTCGACACGAGTCACGTTCACGCCGAGATCGCCAAGTGTGTGGCGCTGACGGCTCCCGGTCCGCACGCGTTCCTGCTGGTGATCCCTCTGGGCCGCTACACGGAGGACGAAGACCGGGTCGTGACGGAGATGCTGCGTGTGTTCGGTGAGGAGGCGCTTCGCCACACGGTGGTGCTGTTCACGCGAGGAGACGAGCTGGAGGAGGACGGGATGGAGAGTTTCCTGGGTGACGGATCCGCTCCGGAGCGACTGACGGTCCTGCTGCGCCGCTGCGGCGGACGGTACTGCGTCATCAACAACAGAGCGCCGGAGAACCGGACGCAGGTGCGCCACCTGCTGGAGACGGTGCAGAGGATGGTGGAGAACACGGGCGGAGCGTGTTACACCAACAACGTGTTCCTGCAGGCCGAGCGAGCCATACGGGACGAGCAGCAGCGGCGCACTGCTAAGAGTGATTCTCTTCCTCAGTATCTTATAAACCTTCTTAAATCATGATACTTTTATGTTATAGACAGATGCAGATAGATAGATAAATAAGTGTGTTGTTCTGAAGCAGGTTTTCTGTGTTGCAGCGTGGCGGAGCCGGTCTGGAAGCGGGATGGCGGTCAGCAGACGTGAGGTGCTGCGATCCGCTCTGAGCCGCATGCGAACCGAAGCCGCACTCTCCGGGAAGGTTCTGGAGCGTGTGAAGGTGCTGGTTGCTGCCGGGGCCACCGGGATGGCGGTCGGAGCCGTTTTTGGAGCCGCAGCCCCTCTGGCAGTGGCGGCGGGAGCCTCTGTGATGGGCGGATCGGCGGGATTAGTCGGAGTCTCCGCCGCAGGAGGTGCAGGTGTCGGCAAAGCGTTCGGCGCAATAGTAGCGGCCGCGTCTGGAAAGACGGCAGTGGCTCTGGGAGCGGCGACGGGAGGCGTGTTGGGAGGGTCGGTGGGAGCGCTGGCGGGAGCTGAGGCCGCGGGACCGCGGGAGGCTGCGCTGGACGCAATGCAGCAGGTGGGAGTGATGGGTGCTGCAGTGGTGGGTGTGGCTGCAGGAGTGGGTGGAGCCATGGGGGCGGGAGCGGTCATGGGGGCGGTGCTAGAGGGCGGAGCAGTAAGTGCTGGTGAAGCCGCAGTTGCAGTGCAGCCTGTGACGAACGCACTGACCTCCTCCTGCACAGCCACCTCCTCCTGCGCAGCGGACAGCATCGGAACAACCGCACGCATTCTGACCGAGATCGGACGAGCGGCGGCGGGAATCGTGCTGGCTGGAGGACTGGTGATCAAAGTGGTGAAGGAGAAAGTTCGGTCTGCAACGGAAAACGGCTACACTGAACGCAACTCCTACGAGATCTACTGGAACAAATGAAGGATGCGACGCACCGGTTGACATTAAAGCGCTTAAAATGCTTATGGCTGCATCTGACCTGATCATTTCATTCAGATTCATAGATGCATTTCAGCTAGTTTTTACCTATTGATATAAACATGCATTCAAACAGTCGGTTCAGACTCCAGTTATTCGCATTAACATGCTTTTTATTGAGCACATTTTTAGTGAAGTTAAGGTTGAACTGTGTGTTTAAACAGTTGATGGCGTGTGAGTTTGGACTGGTTTGGGTTGGTTTAGTGATATCAGATTCACTGAACACTGTGTGTTTGTTTTCTGAAGCAGCTGAACAAAAATAAACACGAATTATCTGAGCCTGGTATTTTTATTTATGATACAAGCACTTCTCTCACTAACATCTGCCATTATTTCACCAGTTAAATCTATAAATATTTATGATTTTAAAGATTTATTCATTACTGGAATTATATCTCACATTTTTAAGAGCACAGAATCATCAGAATTTGTTAAATAAATTACTTATTCTCAAAAACTCATTGAAACTCATCATGCATTTGCTTTTTTCTTCTCTCTCTCTCTCTCTCTCTCTCTCTCTATATATATATATATATTAGTTTTGGGGTGAATTTTAGAAAAATTATGTATTTTCATATATTTTACTGATATATTTACTGATTTATGAGTCTTCAAAGGAGTTTTGAAAGGACTACAATTTATTTTATCATGGTTATAAGACAGAAAACTACCTAATATAGTAATAATATAACAATAAAATTATCTTTATATGGTGAGAGACTTTTATTGTTTGTATTTCATGCTATCAAGTTGACATTATATATATATATAAACAGGGAATAAAAGGCATGCTTTTAATAGAAGTGAATTCATAACCTTTCCTAATCTTATGATCATAAAACAGTCAACTTGACATTACACGCAATATAACTTCTGAAAAGTAAGATATACCTGAATGTGACCTTTTAAAAGCATTCTAGTCAGAGAACACTATTAAACATTAATAATCGTAAATAAATATGATCTAACATTTAAATTATTATTTTTTGCAACTGTCTTTCTGGTGTTAAAAGCGCTAAAATTAGATTTGATGCTGATGATGATGATGTAACTTCACAGTTTGCACACAAAGAGACACTTCAGCCGTATTTACATATTCAACAGCCCTCTCACCAATCCGCTGCCTGCTCATTAAATATTTATAACTGCCTTCATTCACTCAGAGCGGCCTAGGCGGGGTTTAATCTGAGGGGAGGGCCGAATGCAAATGACCGAAGCGCCTCTGCTCATCGACGTACAATCAGGCCACGCTCGAGCGGGCGATCTGATTGGTCGACAGCGCCCGATCTTACGACGGCCATGGCCGAGCGCGAGCCAATCAGAGGAAAGCGTCATTGACAGGCGCTGTTTGTGAATGACGTCAATGCTGGGGCGCAAGATGGCCGCGTTTGGTCTGTGAGCGCTCGTCCGACACCGGAACCGAGCGAACGTACGGAGTCTGTAGATGCTGTGAGAGGCGAATACACCGACAGAGACACGCGACATCGCGACATCGCGCCCGGAGCCGCGCGAGCATCATGGACGCCTCAGAGTTCATGGACACGATGGACCCGAGCTTATCCGAGCTGGGCGATGAGTTCACACTGGGAGACATCGACGGTGAGAGAGGAGGAGGATGAGGAGGATGATGATGATGAAGAGTGTGTGATAATGTGCAGTTCATCTATTAAATGATCAGATTCAGCTCAGATAAAATTTGTTATTATCATAACCCATTACAGTGGAGAATCTAGTTGATTCTGGTGTCGTTCAGGTGTCGATGAACTCTTCATCATCATCTGTGTTGATCATCCTCATGTGTGTGTTTGTGTGTGTGTGTGTGTGTGTGTGTGTGTGTGTGTGTGTGTGTGTGTGTGATAAATCAAAGAATGCAGAATAAAGATGTTGTTCTGAGGGCTGCTGCTGTCATTGGAGTTATTAGCGTTATTATGAATGGTGTTAGTGTTGTTGTTGTTGTTGTTATTATTAGTGGTGTTATTGGTGATAATATTGTTATTAGTGATGTTATTAGTGTAGTTGCTGTTATTAATAGTCTTATTATTAGTGTTGTTGTTGTTGTTATTGGTGTTATTAATGTTGTTGTTGTTATTGTTGTTTTTATAAGTGTTTATTAACACCAAAAACACCACCATCAGTAATAACAATAACAGCATCAATATTGTTAGTGTTATTAGTGTTGTTGTAACTGGGGTTATTGTTGTTATTAATGCAGATTTTATTGGTGGTGGTGGTGTTGTTATTAGTGTGGTTAATGTTGGTGTTTGTGTTGTTGTTAGGGTTATTATTAGTGTCTTTATTGGTGTTGTTGTTAGTGTGGTTATCAGTGTTGTTGTTGTTATTGGTGGCATTAGGGTTATTATTAGTGTTATTATTTGAGTTTTTGTTGTGGTTATTAGTGTTGTATTGTTGTTATTAATGCAGATTTTATTGGTGTTTTCGTTGTTATTAGGGTTATTATTAGTGTCTTTATTGGTGTTGTTGTTATTATTGGTGGCATTAGGGTTATTATTAGCGTTGTTTTTTGTGTTTTTATTGGAGATTTTGTTGTGGTTATTAGTGTTGTAGTTTTTGGTGTAATTGGTGTTATTATTGTTGTTATTATAAGTGTTTTAACACCAATAACAACACCACCACTAATAACAATAATAGTAGCAATATTGTTAGTGTTGTTGTAATTTGGGTTATTGTTATTATTAATGCAGATTTTATTGGTGTTTTTGTTATTAGAGTGGTTAATGTCGGTTGTTGTTAGGGTTATTATTAGTGTCTTTATTGGTGGTGTTGGTGTTGTTGGTGGTGGTGGCATTAGGGTTATTATTAGTGTTATTAGTGTTTTTATTTGAGTTTTTAGTGTTGAGTTTTAGTGGTTATTAGTGTTGTAAGGGTTAGTGTTGTTGTAGTTTTTGGTGTAAGTGGTGTTATTATTGTGTTGTTGTTATTGTGTTGTTATTAGTGATGTTATTAGTGGTATTATTGGTGTAGTTGTTATTAATATTGATTTTATTAGTGTAGTTGTTGTTATTAATAGTTTTATTATTAGTGTTGTAAGGGTTAGTGTTGTTGTAGTTTTTGGTGTAAGTGGTGTTATTATTGTGTTGTTGTTATTAATAGTCTTATTATTAGTGTTTTAAGGGTTAGTGTTGTAGTTTTTGGTGTAATTGGTGTTACTGTTGTTATTATTAGTGTGTTGTTGTTGCTATTAGTGTTGTTATTAGTGGTGTTGATATTGTTATTAGTGATTTTATTAGTGTAGTCATCATTAATGTTGTTATTGATTTTATTAGTGTAGTTGTTGTTATTAATAGTCTTATTATTAGTGTTTTAAGGGTTAGTGTTGTAGTTTTTGGTGTAATTGGTGTTACTGTTGTTATTATTAGTGTGTTGTTGTTGCTATTAGTGTTGTTATTAGTGGTGTTGATATTGTTATTAGTGATTTTATTAGTGTAGTCATCATTAATGTTGTTATTGATTTTATTAGTGTAGTTGTTGTTATTAATAGTCTTATTATTAGTGTTTTAAGGGTTAGTGTTGTAGTTTTTGGTGTAATTGGTGTTACTATTGTTATTATTAGTGTGTTGTTGTTGCTATTAGTGTTGTTATTAGCGGTGTTGATATTGTTAATAGTGATTTTATTAGTGTAGTTGTTATTAATATTGTTGTTATTGATTTTATTAGAGTAGTTGTTGTTATTAATAGTCTTACACAGCAAAATCCCCAGTTAAATCAATGTAACACTGAAGCAGAGTGAACATTAATGAGATAATTAAGTTACAATTGAGCATTAGTGATGAACACCTGCTGTTAACAACCATAATCACTGAAAAGAAACACAATAACTACAAGGACTTCCAGCCACAGCCTTAGATGAAATCAACTGAAGATAAAACACACTAAAAGTCTCAAGATCTGATTAAACAACTCCACAAACAGACATTAATGTTATTGTTATTGGTGTTGTTGTTGTTGTTGTTGTTATTAGTGTTAATATAAGTGTTTATTAACCAATAACAACAACACCACTAATAACAAAAGCAATAACAACATCAGTATTATTATTAGTGTTGTTGTAATTGGTGTTATTGTTGTTAGTGTGGTTAGGGTTAGTGTTGATGTTTTATTTATGTATTTATTTTTGTTAATAGTATTGGTGGCATTAGGGTTGTTATCAGCTAAGTGTTGATTGTTATTGGCGTAGATATTAGTGTTTTTAGGGTTGTTGTTATTGTTTGTGTGATTTGTGTTGTAGTTGTCGGTGTTTTCATTGTTAGTGTTGTTGTTATTGTTTGTGTTGTTATTGTTTGTGTTGTTGTTGTTTGTGTTGTTGTTGTTGTTGTTGTCGTTGTCTGTGTTGTTGTTATTGTTAGTGTTGTTGTGTTGTTGCTGTTGTTATTGTTAGCATTGTTGTTGTGTATCCAGGCCGTGTGTTTGAATGCATGATTGATGAGATTGTACAGTGAATCATGATTGCAGTAATGCAGTGTAAGTCACTTTGGATAGAAGCATCAGATTCTCAGTCGGTCTGAATGAATGTTTAGATCTTTAAACTCACATGTCGCTTTATTCACCTGATACAGTCGCTGTCTTGTGCTGTGATTTTGCGCCGACAGTCATATAGTTGTTGTATCGTCTTGTAGCTGGACTTTTAAGAATGTATTTGAACATCTGGTGTACAGCATGAGTTCACTCTAGTCCTGCTGAAGAAGTGTGTTGTGTCGATGATCAGTCTTAAGACAAACACAAACTAAACCTCTCTGTTCGGTCTGTGAAAGATCATGTGAACGAACTGAAGCTGAACATGTGTCAACTGAAGCTGATCGTCCGTCTCATCTCAGCGATTCTCTCTAAAGATAGACGCTCAAACAGCTGGAGTTGATTTCCTCGTGTGTGTGTGATTATTATTTTCATTTGCACACTGATGTGATTGTGAGTAATGTGTGTGTATGTGACCGTCGTTCTGTCTGATGATCTTCTGGAGTATTCTGGATTTCCAGCAGAGATGAAGGTGTTACATAACGAATGTGTTTGTATCACATGTGAAAGAATAAACACACACAATCTCTGGTGTTTCTAAATCTTTGAAATCGAGAAGATGAAATGAATCTGCAGGGCTGAATCTCATGAACTCTGTCTACCTCACCTCCAGCTCTTATATATATATCACCAAACCAATTAGAAGAAATTATTCACATATTGACAATGAAGAGAGCATTTTCATGAGTATTAAACACATTTCACCTGAATTATGTTTACAAATAAAGTTAGACATACTTATATATCCAACTTTATATATAGAGCTGTGCTTATATATATGACTTTATATATAGAGCTGTGCGATACTTATATATCCAACTTTATATAGAGAGCTGTGCGATACTTATATATATCGACTTTATATATAGAGCTGTGTGATACTTATATATCCAACTTTATATATAGAGCTGTGCGATACTTATATATCCAACTTTATATAGAGAGCTGTGCGATACTTATATATCCAACTTTATATATAGAGCTGTGCGATACTTATATATCCAACTTTATATAGAGAGCTGTGCGATACTTATATATCCAACTTTATATAGAGAGCTGTGCGATACTTATATATCCAACTTTATATAGAGAGCTGTGCGTTACTTATATATATCGACTTTATATATAGAGCTGTGTGATACTTATATATCCAACTTTATATATAGAGCTGTGCTTATATATATGACTTTATATATAGAGCTGTGCGATACTTATATATCCAACTTTATATAGAGAGCTGTGCGATACTTATATATATCGACTTTATATATAGAGCTGTGTGATACTTATATATCCAACTTTATATATAGAGCTGTGCGATACTTATATATCCAACTTTATATAGAGAGCTGTGCGATACTTATATATCCAACTTTATATAGAGAGCTGTGCGATACTTATGTATCCAACTTTATATAGAGAGCTGTGCGATACTTATATATCCAACTTTATATATAGAGCTGTGCGATACTTATATATCCAACTTTATATAGAGAGCTGTGCGATACTTATATATCCGACTTTATATATAGAGCTGTGCGATACTTATATATATCGACTTTATATATAGAGCTGTGTGATACTTATATATCCAACTTTATATATAGAGCTGTGCGATACTTATATATCCAACTTTATAATAAGGCTGTGCGATACTTATATATATATCGACTTTATATATAGAGCTGTGTGATACTTATATATCCAACTTTATAATAAGGCTGTGCGATACTTATATATATATCGACTTTATATAGAGAGCTGTGCGATACTTATATATCCAACTTTATAATAAGGCTGTGCGATACTTATATATATATCGACTTTATATATAGAGCTGTGTGATACTTATATATCCAACTTTATATATAGAGCTATGCGATACTTATATATCCAACTTTATATAGAGAGCTGTGCGATACTTATATATCCAACTTTATATATAGAGCTATGCGATACTTATATATCCAACTTTATATATAGAGCTATGCGATACTTATATATCCAACTTTATATATAGAGCTGTGCGATACTTATATATACGACTTTATATATAGAGCTGTGCGATACTTATATATCCAATTTTATATATAGAGAGCTGTATGATACTTATATCCAACTTTATATAGAGAGCTGTATGATACTTATATCCAACTTTATACATAGAGCTGTGCGATACTTATATATCCAACTTTATATAGAGAGCTGTATGATACTTATATCCAACTTTATATAGAGAGCTGTATGATACTTATATCCAACTTTATACATAGAGCTGTGCGATACTTATATATCCAACTTTATATAGAGAGCTGTGCGATACTTATATATCCGACTTTATATAGAGAGCTGTGCGATACTTATAAATCCGACTTTATAGAGCTGTGCGATACTTATATATCCGACTTTATATATAGAGCTGTGCGATACTTATATATCCAATTTTATATATAGAGCTGTGCGATACTTATAAATCCAACTTTATATATAGAGCTGTGCGATACTTATATATCCAACTTTATATATAGAGCTGTATGATACTTATATATCCAACTTTATACATAGAGCTGTGCGATACTTATATATCCAACTTTATATAGAGAGCTGTGCGATACTTATATATCCAATTTTATATATAGAGCTGTGCGATACTTATAAATCCAACTTTATATATAGAGCTGTGCGATACTTATATATCCAACTTTATATATAGAGCTGTATGATGCTTATATATCCAACTTTATATATAGAGCTGTGCGATACTTATATATCCGACTTTATATAGAGAGCTGTGCGATACTTATATATCCGACTTTATATATAGAGCTGTATGATACTTATATATCCAACTTTATATATAGAGCTGTGCGATACTTATATATCCGACTTTATATATAGAGCTGTATGATACTTATATATCCAACTTTATATATAGAGCTGTGCGATACTTATATATCCAATTTTATATATAGAGCTGTGCGATACTTATAAATCCAACTTTATATATAGAGCTGTGCGATACTTATATATCCAACTTTATATATAGAGCTGTATGATGCTTATATATCCAACTTTATATATAGAGCTGTGCGATACTTATATATCCGACTTTATATAGAGAGCTGTGCGATACTTATATATCCGACTTTATATATAGAGCTGTATGATACTTATATATCCAACTTTATATATAGAGCTGTGCGATACTTATATATCCGACTTTATATATAGAGCTGTATGATACTTATATATCCAACTTTATATATATCGCTGTGCGATACTTATATATCCGACTTTATATATAGAGCTGTGCGTTACTTATATATCCAACTTTATATATAGAGCTGTGCGATACTTATATATCCAACTTTATATATAGAGCTGTGCAATACTTATATATCCAACCTTTTATATAGAGCTGTGCGTTACTTATATATCCACCTTTTTATATAGAGCTGTGCGTTACTTATATATCCAACTTTATATATAGAGCTGTGCGATACTTATATATCCAACTTTATATATAGAGCTGTGCGTTACTTATATATCCAACTTTATATATAGAGCTGTGCGATACTTATATATCCGACTTTATATATAGAGCTGTGCGATACTTATATATCCAACTTTATATATAGAGCTGTGCGTTACTTATATATCCAACTTTATATATAGAGCTGTGCGATACTTATATATCCAACTTTATATATAGAGCTGTGCGTTACTTATATATCCAACTTTATATATAGAGCTGTGCGATACTTATATATCCGACTTTATATATAGAGCTGTGCGTTACTTATATATCCAACTTTATATATAGAGCTGTGCGATACTTATATATCCGACTTTATATAGAGAGCTGTGCGATACTTATATATCCAACTTTATATATAGAGCTGTGCGTTACTTATATATCCAACTTTATATATAGAGCTGTGCGATACTTATATATCCGACTTTATATATAGAGCTGTGCGATACTTATATATCCAACTTTATATATAGAGCTGTGCATTACTTATATATCCAACTTTATATATAGAGCTGTGCGATACTTATATATCCGACTTTATATATAGAGCTGTGCAATACTTATATATCCGACTTTATATAGAGAGCTGTGCGATACTTATATATCCGACTTTATATATAGAGCTGTGCGTTACTTATATATCCAACTTTATATAGAGAGCTGTGTGATACTTATATATCCGACTTTATATATAGAGCTGTGCGATACTTATATATCCAACTTTATATAGACAGCTGTGCGATACTTATATATCCAACTTTAGCTGTGCGATACTTATATATCCAACTTTATATAGAGAGCTGTGCGATACTTATATATCCAACTTTATATATAGAGCTGTGCGATACTTATATATCCAACTTTATATAGACAGCTGTGCGATACTTATATATCCAACTTTATATAGAGAGCTGTGCGATACTTATATATCCAACTTTATATATAGAGCTGTGCGATACTTATATATCCAACTTTATATATAGAGCTGTGCGTTACTTATATATCCAACTTTATATATAGAGCTGTGCGATACATACATATCCAACTTTATATATAGAGCTGTGCGATACTTATAAATCCAACTTTAGCTGTGCGATACTTATATATCCAACTTTATATAGAGAGCTGTGCGATACTTATATATCCAACTTTATATATAGAGCTGTGCGATACTTATATATCCAACTTTATATAGAGAGCTGTGCGATACTTATATATCCAATTTTATATAGAGAGCTGTGCGATACTTATATATCCAACTTTATATATAGAGCTGTGCGATACTTATATATCCAACTTTATATATAGAGCTGTGCGATACTTATATATCCAACTTCATATAGAGAGCTGTGCGATACTTATATATCCAACTTCATATAGAGAGCTGTGCGATACTTATATATCCAACTTTATATAGAGAGCTGTGCGATACTTATATATCCAACTTTATATATAGAGCTGTGCGATACTTATATATCCAACTTTATATATAGAGCTGTGCGTTACTTATATATGCAACTTTATAGAGCTGTGAGATACTTCTCTATATCCATCTCTATATATTTATATGACAACACAGTGAATTGTTCTGAACCCAGTCTTCATTATTCAGACGAATCTGTACAGAATGAAGTATTCCAGACAGGGTGGAGAAATAGGATGTTCTCGTGACATTACTCTACTGGAAACACTGGTTTGTTTTGTCCTGTGCGAGCAGTAACTTGTTTTATTATGCTGCAGGTGTGACAGTATCAGTCATTACTGTGCTAATAATGTGATGATGCCATAAATCAGTACAACAAACACAAGAAACGCAGTGTCTGACATGTGTGTTATCAGTGTTATCACCGCAGCACTGGCCTTGAGTCACTGACCTTCATCTCATTATCACAGGTCAAAGGGTCAGGGTCAGGAGTGTGTTACGGCTACCAGACAGCAGTTGACCTTCTTCAAAGCTCCGCCTCTTTCAACTTTACACAGCATCCCATAATAATGAATTTATTTAATTATCAGTCATTGTGAGGTTCATGATGAACTGTGTTAGTCACTACTGCTTTCATAAGTCATTTGAGGCAGTGTATTTCAACACGTGTTACACACAACAGTCACAATCCAACATAAATTTTATAATATTGTGTGTGTTTGTGCCTGTTGCAGAGATGTTGCAGTTCGTCAGTAATCAGGTGGATTTCCCGGATCTCTTCGAGGATCAGATGGGTGGCGGATCTGTGGCCCCTGTGAGGCCCCTCCCACAGACGGCCCCCAGCACCATACTGACCCCCCCTCACACACCTGTACAGGCCAGCAGCCAGACGCAGACACAGACGCAAACGCAGACACCGATACAGACGCAGACACGCACACCACCGCTGCTGCAGCCGCGACCACAGCCGATCACACAGGTGAGCCTGGCCACACCCATCACACATGACCACACCCCCTCACACTCTGACCACACCCATCACACATGACCACACCTCCTCACACTCTGACCACACCCATCACACATGACCACACCTCCTCACACTCTGACCACACCCATCACACATGACCACACCTCCTTACACTCTGACCACACCCATCACACATGACCACACCCCCTCACACTCTGACCACACCCCTCACACTCTGACCACACCTCTTCATGCTCTAATTCGTCAGGTGCAGACGTTCCCCATGCAGACGCTGGCTGTGCAGACGCAGGCGCAGCCGCAGACGGTGATGATCACCCCGACCGCCACGCCGTCCCGATTCATCCAGAACCAGGTGATCTGCCAGCAGAACCACGGCACGGGTTTCCAGGGTGAGAAACGCACACAGACACACACACGCACAAGGAAAATACACACATGAGCGTTGTTCACACAGCTGTATCTCCTCTCAGTCCTCCAGCCGCAGATGCAGAGCATTGTGACATCACCGCAGGTCCAGCCAATGACGATCCAGCACCAGCGTGTGCTGACTCCAGCCGGTCAGACCATCCAGACACTGTCGACGACGCCCATGCACACAATGTCTCAACAAGTGCCTGTACGTCACATGCACACGTTTACCCACAGTTCCCTGCTGCAATTCACAACCTGTATAGTGTATACTGCATACTCATTTCAAACTGTGAAACTGTGATGCTGTGTTCTGGTTGGCCCTCAGTTGTTGGTGCACCAGCCTCAGATCCTGAAGACGGACTCTCTGGTTCTGACCACACTGAAACCGGACGGGACACAGGTTCTGTCGACCGTACAGAACCCGACGGGCATCACGACCCTCACTGCGCCCATCCAGACCACCGCACTGCAGGTTCCTGTAAGTCACATGACATAAAAGGCATTACAGTACACTTACAACCATGATAGACTGTCAGAAATATCAATATATTAAAGAAGTTTTTATTTTCTATTTAATATTAATCTGAAAGTGCTTATATATTTGTTACATTGTCATAAGAAAATATTGCCAAATAATGGCTTATTTTCTTTATTTATTGTAATTTGTGTTAGTATTATTATTTTAACCCTTTCACACATAGAGGTTGCTTCAGTGAGCCGTTATTAAAAAGCATTTTCTTGCATATGCATGGGTTTTGATGGCATAGTTGCACATCAACCACTACAGTGGACCCTAGTGCATCATCCTTTACACTGCCACCAAGTGGCAAGCCTTGTATGTGGACATTTCTTTTTTCTCCAAAACCAAGATGGCCGACGGCCAATCAGAAATGTCAAGTTGTTCCGGAATATCCATCCATTCCTTCTATCCTAGGAGACTCTTTCAGGTAAAAAATGTTGTAGGAGTCATATCATTGTTAAATCTTCCAAGTATTGATTATAGATTTGGAGGAAATTCTGATTAATAATCTGTCCACTAAATTGGACATCATGCGTCACTAGCTATATTTCAGCTACAATTCATACTATTACTGTGACTGTTGTTTTTGAAAATACTTCATCTGCAGAAACGTTTTTTGGCTGTAAATAAATGTATTTGTGTTTAGATTGTATTTGCAGTTATGTCAAAAAAGTAATCTGATTACGTAATGTATGCGAATTGTAATGCATTACTTGTTACATCAGAAAAGTAATTTGATTACGTAATGAACGTTACTTGTGACATCAAAAAAGTAATCTGATTATGTAATGCATATTACTTGTAATGCGTTACTTGTAACATCAAAAAAGTAATCTGATTACGTAATGCATGTTACTTGTGATGCATTATTTCACTCATTACATTAGAAAGTAATCTGATTAAGTAATGCACATTACTTGCAATGTGTTACATGTTTCATCAAGAAGTGATCTGATTGTTACATCAAAAAGTAATCTGATTACATAATGAACATCACTTGTAATGTTACTTGTTACATCAAAAAAGTAATCTGATTACGTAATGCACATTACTTGTAATGCATTACTCGTTACATCTGAAAGTAATCTGATTACATAATGCACATTACTTGTAATGCGTTACTTGATTAATCAAAAAAATTATCTGATTATGTAATGCATGTTACTTGTAATGCGTTATTTCACTTGTTACATCGGAAAGTGATCTGATTAAGTAATGCACATTACTTGTAATGCATTACTTGTTACATCAAAAAGTAATCTGATTACATAATGAACATCACTTGTAATGTGTTACTTGTTTAATCAAAAATTGATCTGATTACGTAATGCACATTACTTATGATGCGTTACCTGTTTCATCAAAAAAAAATCTGATTATGTAATGCACGTTTCTTGTAATACATTACTTGTTACATCAAAAAGTAATCTGATTACGTAATGCACAGTACTTGTAATGTGTTACTTTACTCATTACATCAAAAAAGTTTATGTAGATTATGTAATGTACGTTACTTGTAACTGCTTATTTCAGATGAGATTGAAAACCTGATCACTAGTTTTTCCACAGTCTAAAAACATCAGTAGATCAATGTAGATTTCAGTAGGAGAGCTAAATTTGTTCATTTTGAACATAATCATAATTAACTGCTAATAAGGAAAATCGACATTCTCTGGTAGACTGGAGGGAATGTGAGCGTTGCGTCGCTAGTGTGCTATGACAGGTTGTCAGGTGTGCCGTGGAAAATTATTAAATGCCAAAAAATAACTAAGTAAATAAATAAATAAATGTTACAAATAAGAATATATTGCTGCTGGAAACCTCTTATCTCTATATTTTGTCATTTTAGTTTTATTTTATTTTTTTATCAATTCTATTGGTCATCTTTTGCACCTGTATGTGGGTTTTACAAATATTTAACCAATGAAAATGAATAAAAGAGCTTGTGACTAAACCTCAACTCAATTGGCTCCTCAAACTGAAGATCAATCCTCATGACTTTTCCCTGCCTCTATCGTAAATGAAGTGCTACATCTATGCTTTAAAAAAAAAAAATACATAAAAAATAATAATAATAATAATAATAGTAATAAAAAAGTATATATATATATAAAATGTGTAAGATCCTTTTCAGTGTTAGAATGTTCTCTTTATGGTTCTGCCTGTTGTCGTTCTCTTTCACAGACGCTGATGAGCAGTAACATTCTGACCACTGTTCCCATGGTGATGGGGGGTGGAGACAAGCTGCCAATCAAGCAGCTGCCATCGGGCACCACCCACAGTGGAGGCGGAGCCAGGGTGTCCATGGATCAGAGTATGGCTGTTACCACGGGACCGGGAGGAGTCGTGAAAGAGGGCGAGCGACGCACAACGCACAACATCATCGAGAAGCGCTACCGCTCGTCCATCAACGACAAGATCCTGGAGCTGCGTGACCTCGTCATGGGCAGCGACGCCAAGGTGTGTGCCGCCGCAATGCATGCTGGGAGATCAAGAGGTTTGTGTGTTGTCATGAGGGTCTGATTGTCTGTTTTGAACGACAGATGCATAAGTCCGGTGTTCTGCGCAAAGCCATCGACTACATCAAATACCTGCAGCAGGTGAACCATAAGCTCCGGCAGGAGAACCTGGCGCTGAAGATGGCCAGCCAGAAGAACAGTGAGTCGCCTCCGCCGGATCTGTTTTCATGATTCCGTTCTGACGCCGGCGCTCACTGATCTGTCTCTCTCCTCTGTCTGTCAGAGTCGGTTTGTGTGTCTGATGATCTGGATCTTAAGCCCGAGTCGGCCTTCATCTCTCCTCCTCCGTCTGACTCCGGCTCCAGCTCTCCCGCTCAGCTCTCGCCCTTCTGCATCGACTCCGAGCCGGGCAGCCCGCTGCTGGAGCACGAGCAGGTGCGTCTGGCGTCCGCAATCACGCTAATCAGACTGTGACATGTAGAGTCTGACTGGAGCCCGGTGTGTTTCAGGTGAAGAGCGAGCCGGACTCGCCCTCGTCAGTCGGCGTGATGGACCGCTCGCGTCTGCTGCTCTGCGCGCTCACCTTCCTGTGCCTGTCGCTCAACCCTCTGCCGTCTCTGCTGGGCGCCGAGGAGGACGGGACGGGTCTGAGCGCCGCTCACGGATCCTCGCGCTCGCTCTTCTCTCTGCCCGGACAGACGCAGAGCTTCGGTGAGTTCAGGAGCGGCTTTGAGTCGTGCGACCGTGATTCTGCTCTTTATAGTGATGTCACATCTGTCTGTCTGTGTGTTAGGGGCGTGGCTGTGGTGTGTGCTGCCGTGGTTTCTGGTGTGGCTGCTGAGCGGGGTGGGCGTGGTCTGGGGGTGTGTCCGAGTGCTGTACCTGTGGGAGCCGGTCACGCCCCTTCACTCGCCCACATCAGTGCGCTTCTGGAGGCACCGCAAACAGGCCGACCTGCAGCTCTACCGGGTGAGCAAACACACACACACACACAAATGAGAGTAAGTTTGATATTTATGCTTGCCGTGTGATCAGGTGATGATTGTGTGTGTGTCTCTCAGGGCGATTACACAGCCGCTGTGGCGAGTCTGCAGACGTGTCTGTCCGTCTTATCCAGAGTCCTGCCCTCCTCCACCCTCGACATCATCTGCTCCCTCTCCTGGAACCTGATTCGCTACTGCCTGCGGAGACCCGCCCCCCTTGGCTGGCTGGTGCGTCTGGTTGGAGGGCGGCACGAGGGGGAGGAGTCACAGACAAGCTCGCGGGACGCAGCGCTGGTGTATCACAAACTCAGCCAGCTGCAGCTCACAGGTGTGTGTGTGTGTCTGTGTGTAACGAAGTCACATGAGCGCAGAGGGCCAATCAGTGAGCGGATGTGTGTCCTTGTGTTCAGGTAAGATGGAGCAGCGTCCGCTGTGGGGCGTGTGTGTGTCTCTGAGTGCCGTCAATCTGACTGAAAGCGCCGAGGGGAAGATGTCTGTGGCTCAGCAGATCCAGATCTATGTGACGGCCGCCATCAGTCTGAGAGCAGCGCTGGGGAAACATCTCAGCTGTCTGCCGGTGAGTTCATCCGTCTGCTGCACACGCGTGTGACACGCAACACGCTTCTTATAGTAACCGTCTGTCTCTCTCAGGGTTATTTGTTAAGCTGTGCCGAGGCTCTGGCCTGTCAGTCAGACTCTAAGCCCCTCCCATCAGACGCTAAGCTCCTCCCAGACTGCATGCGCTGGATCTTCACGCCGCTGGGCCGTCAGTTTTTCCTGAGCTGTGATTGGTCGGTGAGGTCGGAGAGCAGCGAGCAGGTTTTCACCTCTCAGAGAGATGAAGGTAACGGCCGCAGATGGACTGACGGGCGGACTGAGTGTGCAGCTGCAGGTTTAACGTGTGTTTCTGTCCGCAGCGGATCCCATCGCTCAGCTGCACCGCAGCTTCTGTGAGAAGCTCCTGGAGAGAGCCGTTCACACGCTGATCGAGCCGCAGAGCAGCAAACACGCTGAGGACGCTGGGTATTTATACAATCACACACTCACACATATACACACAGTCATTCTGTCCTGCTAGTGAGTGACGTTGCCTCTCTGTAGGGAGTTCACTGGTGTGTTGGAGTTCCTGCAGCTGTTGAACAGCTGCACTGAAGACTCCGCCCCCTCGACCGCCCCTTTCCCCGCGCTGGCCAATCAGAGCTCAACACCAGGTGCGTGTCACTCCCTCTGCTGTGTGTTTTGACTCCATCTACACACACTGACGTCTAAACCGTGTGGTCTGTGCAGTGAGGGACCCCGTGTGTCGCTGGTGGGCGTCGGTCCTGAAGGCTGCGGTTCATTGGCTGCAGGGCGATGATGCGTCGGTGAGGTCACTGCTGGCGGAGGCGGAGCGGATGCCGCGAGCGCTTCACACGCTAGAGTGAGTGTTTGGCCGCCTGAATGTGTTTAGTCCCATGATGCCCCGGTCTAACCGCACGTGTGTGTGTGTGTGTGTGTGTGTCAGTCACCCGCTGCCCAAGGCCGTGCTGGCGCTGTGTAAGGCCGTGCAGATGAGCGTGTGTCCGCAGAAGGGCGAGGGTGTCGTGAGCTGCCTCGGTCACTGTCAGCGCGCCAGTGCGCACCTGCACATCAGTGTGTGTCAGTCGCACAACAACACCTGGCTGCACAAGGTACACACACACACTAACTTCTGAGGGAGCACGACTGATTTACAACACGCTACATGGACAGCATGTGACACACAAACAACAATCCTTAACAATAACTATTACCGTAAAGTTTTAATAATCGCTTTAATTTAAAGTTTTAATAAGTCCCCACCACAACTATAATGAAGTAAAGAGCTCAGCTTTTAAAGCTTTTAAAACTGAAAATAAACAGACCAATATTTTCACAGTTAAAGAAAATATTCTAATTTAAAAGAGTTATCTTTATAGTCATCGTTATAGTTATCGTCTGCTGGTGTGGATGCAAAAATCGTCATCGTTATAGTTATCGTTATAGTCATCGTTATAGTTATAGTTATTGTCTGCTGGTGTGGATGCAAAAATCGTCATCGTTATAGTTATCGTTATAGTCATCGTTATAGTTATTGTCTGCTGGTGTGGATGCAAAAATAGTCATTGTTATAGTTATCGTTATAGTTATCGTTATAGTTATCGTCTGCTGGTGTGGATGCTAAAATAGTTATCGTTAGAGTTATCGTTATAGTTATAGTTATCGTCTGCTAGTGTGGATGCAAAAATAGTTATCGTTATAGTTATCGTTATAGTCATCGTTATAGTTATCGTCTGCTGGTGTGGATGCAAAAATAGTCATTGTTATAGTTATAGTTATCGTTATAGTTATCATTATCGTTATAGTTATTGTCTGCTGGTGTGGATGCAAAAATAGTCATTGTTATAGTCATCGTTATAGTTATCGTTATAGTCATTGTCTTCTGGTGTGGATGCAAAAATAGTCATTGTTATAGTTATCGTTATAGCTATTGTCTGTTAGTGTGGATGCAAAAATAGTCATCGTTATAGTTATAGTTATCTTTAAAGTTATCGTCTGCTGGTGTGGATGCAAAAATAGTCATCGTTATAGTTATCGTTATAGTTATCGTCTGCTGGTGTGGATGCTAAAATAGTTATCGTTAGAGTTATTGTTATAGTTATCGTCTGCTGGTGTGGATGCAAAAATAGTCATTGTTACAGTTATCGTTATAGTTAACGTTATCGTTATAGCTATTGTCTGCTAGTGTGGATGCAAAAATAGTCATCGTTATAGTTATCGTTATAGTCATCGTTATAGTTATTGTCTGCTGGTGTGGATGCAAAAATAGTCATCGTTATAGTTATCGTTATAGTCATCGTTATAGTTATTGTCTGCTGGTGTGGATGCAAAAATAGTCATTGTTATAGTTATCGTTATAGTTATCGTCTGCTGGTGTGGATGCTAAAATAGTTATCGTTAGAGTTATCGTTATAGTTATAGTTATCGTCTGCTGGTGTGGATGCAAAAATAGTCATTGTTATAGTTATCGTTATAGCTATTGTCTGCTGGTGTGGATGCTAAAATAGTTATCGTTAGAGTTATCGTTATAGTTATAGTTATTGTCTGCTGGTGTGGATGCAAAAATAGTCATTGTTATAGTTATCGTTATAGTTATCGTCTGCTGGTGTGGATGCTAAAATAGTTATCGTTAGAGTTATCGTTATAGTTATAGTTATCGTCTGCTAGTGTGGATGCAAAAATAGTCATCGTTATAGTTATCGTTATAGTCATCGTTATAGTTATCGTCTGCTGGTGTGGATGCAAAAATAGTCATTGTTATAGTTATAGTTATCGTTATAGTCATTGTCTTCTGGTGTGGATGCAAAAATAGTCATCGTTATAGTTATCATTATAGTTATAGTTATTGTCTGCTGGTGTGGATGCAAAAATAGTCATTGTTATAGTCATCGTTATAGTTATAGTTATCGTTATAGTTATAGTTATCGTCTGCTGGTGTGGATGCAAAAATAGTCATCGTTATAGTTATCGTTATAGTTATCGTTATAGTCATTGTCTTCTGGTGTGGATGCAAAAATAGTCATCGTTATAGTTATCGTTATCGTTAAAGTTATTGTCTGCTGGTGTGGATGCTAAAATACTTATCGTTATAGTTATTGTTATAGTTATCATTATAGTTATAGTTTGCTGGTGTGGATGCTAATATATTATCATTATAGCTATTGTTTGTGTTATCATATTAGTTATCGTTCTTGTTATTGTAGTTATCACCATAGTTATTGTTATAGTTATCATTAAAGTTTTCATCTGTTGGTGTGGTTGCTAACATATTATTAAAGTTATCTTCATTGTTATTATAGTTATCGCTATAGTTATCATTGTAGTTATCAAATATCCAATCATCTTCTCCGACACGCTCTCAGGGGGTGGAGCTTCTGGTCTGTGACCTCCTCCTGACTCTGAGAACCAGCCTGTGGCAGCGCGGGGGCGGGTCTAACGGAGAGCCCGGCCCCGCCCCTGGATCCCAGCTGGCCGGATTCCAAAGGGACCTGAGCTCTTTGCGGAAGCTCGGACAAGCCCACAGACAAGCCCAGCACAAGGTGACCTTTGACCCCAGCCTACAGCTGACCTCTGTGCCTGACCTCTGCATGTTTAAACACGCGTGTGTGTGTGATTTCAGCTGTTCCTGCACGAGACGACGGTCAGGCTGATGGCAGGAGCCAGTCCCACACGCACACACCAGCTGCTGCGACACCGAACACACAACTACACCACAGCAGGTAAACACACACTCTCTAACACACACACACAGGTCAGCTGCTGCTGTATGACGGTGCTGACGCCCTGTGTGTGTTCCGCAGCAGACGGAGGCGAGCGCGAGAGAGCTCATGCCATCCTGCTGGCGTGTCGTCACCTGCCGCTGCCGCTGCTCACGCCGCCGGGTCACCGCGCCCGACTGCTGGCCGAAGCCAAGCGCACGCTGGAGAGAGTCGGGGACCGGCGATCGCTGCAGGACTGCCAGCAGATACTGCTGCGCCTGGGAGGAGGGACCACCATCGCCGCCTCATAACACACACACACACACACACGGATCGGAGGAATCTCCTGTCTGCTCCACATACCAATCAGTTATATTCAGTTTAAACAGAGAGTTTAGTAGTAAATGCGCTTGAAACATGACAGATTCATGAGATTCACACGTGTACAGATTCATGAAGAGAAACTGCATATAATAAGTAGAAACACACACACACACACACACTCAGAATCTGCCTGAGCTGTATGTTAGTGATGATCCTGTTAATATTAGATGTATATTAGTTTGACACACACACAGTTCAGTCAGTGTCTGATCTAGTAAATAAACGGTTCATCTTTCTGCAGCTACCTCTCACACTCACACACACACACACACACACACACACACACTGTACAGAACTGTGTCTTATAGACCAAAGTCTTAGTGCGAGACATACATGGAGGGTTTTATATAATTATTTCACATGGCGACTTTAATGCTTCATCATGTGTAAATTCTTCATATTTAGTTTCTGATGTGTTTTTGTTATTTTGCTTTAGTAGTTTGTCTTTATTATTTTATATATTTGGAAATGTGACAGCGGGACTTTTATTATGACAACACGTGATGATGATGAATGATGTAACAGTCACATCCACGGCAGAAGTGAGGGAAAAAAGACTATAAAAACAAGCGTGTGTTTTATTTAGTGTTTTAATAATTTAATCTAAAGGTTCTGGTTGTGTTTTAATATCTAACTATAATAACTCTCTCTCTCTCCGCAGCTCCGTCACATTCACTCGTTCAGCTTTCACTCTTTCTTTCACGTGTTTGTCTGAATTTCTACGTCTTTTGAATTTTTTTTTGTAATAAAACTGCAGATGCCGTTGAAGAACCATCATGTGTTTGTGTGGATTTGATTAAACATGACACAAATTCAATTCAATTTATTACCTATAAAAACACATTTATACAAGCCTGGGTCAAATAGTGTTTATAATTTAGAGACATTTAATTGATCAGAAATGTGTATACACCTCTGTGAACGAGATAAAATGTAAATGACCTCAAAGCCAGATCAGATATCAACTGAAAGCTTTTCTTCAAGAGGACTTTTATTTTAATCTCGTTTTTGTGGAGGACCTTTATTTTGGCACTTCCGGTAGTGGTTTGATGCGGAAGTTTTGCAGCGCGTCACACGTGTTTAGTACGAGACTAAACTCGAGGAAAAATGGCTAAGAACAGCAAATTAAAGCAGAAAACAAATGGTAAAAGTGGAGCGAAACAGAAGCAGCGTAAATGTGTGCTGATGTTCGATGATAAAGACAGACAGTAAGTGACATTAATTCAGCACTTCAGTTAGGATGAGATATTGATACAGCAGCTGTAAATCACTTTATATGGGGATTAAGCACTGTGACATTAATGTGATTATATATATATATATATATATATATATATATATATATATATATATATATATATATATATATATATATATATACACACACCCACATATGCGTAACACACATGAATAATAATACACATGTGTGTATATATAATGTCACAGTGTTTATAACTACAGTATATATATTTTTTATTCTACTGAATTGGTGCAAACTGCTGTCCCATAACCAATAAACACATTTTAAAAGCATTTAAGTATTCAAATTGTAAATGTTATGTGAATGCTATTGAATCTCACAATAATGTTTTAAATATTAGTAAGCTTAATATATATATAAAATCATCATTTATTGGGTACTTTCCGAAACTTCGTCACATGTAGTGACATCATTGTTTTGGTAGCGACAAAAGGGAACATAATCATTTATTTGGGTGAAATAAACAATTTTAGTACAGTTTTGCAAACCATTAGTGTTTTAATATGTTTTAGTATGTGAGTTAAATTGTGTCATGTGATGACACAACGTGCAGAAACATGGGATGTTTAGTCAAAAAATGAAGTATATTGAATGACAAACTAAGATGTTATTATAGTTCAAACTAATGAATCCTTCACTCAAACAATCAGTTTCATCAACTTTGACTTTTACAGAGAAAGATTGGATTCAAAATACAACAAATCTCATAAATTTCACTTGAAATATTGTTAAAATTCTAATTGTTATTGATTTACCTGTGCAAACATTTTTTTTAAAAAAGAAAATAGCAAAAGATATATTTACAAGGTAGATGTAAAGAAAATCTTAATAGGTCAATAAAACCCTTCTTATTAAATTATGTTTCGGTAGTGACAACTTTAGGAAGAGGAAAAATATTCCAAAGCTTTCTGAAAATCCAATATGAGAATTAACTGTACGATTACTAGAAATGTGTACCTTGGATTTTATACAATTTGCATACATACAAAATTTGTGTAAAAAGACCATTTTCAAGACGTTTCCAACTCTTAATGGCCCATATATATACATATATAGCTGTGCTGTAAAGGTGTTGAATGTTTTAGAGATTTCCTGACGGGTTTCCACAAGAGGAAGCTGGAGCGGCGGAGAGCAGCGCTGGAGGAGATGAGGAACAAGCTGAAGGAGGAGCAGAAGCGCGTCAGAGAGGAGGTGAGGATGAGTGTGGTGATGATGATGATGATGAAGATGAAGCAGAAGCTGATGATGTTCCTGTCTGATGTTCCTCCAGAGACACAAAGAGTATCTGAAGCAGCTGCAGGAGCGCCGCGAGGCTCTGGGTGAGTGTCACGTGTGTTGTGTGAGGTCAGGGGTCAGATGTTAGCATTATGTGACACGTGTGTGTGTTTTTAGATGAGGCGGACGAGCTGGAAGACGTGATCACAGCGACGACAGAGAGCATTCAGTATGACCATCCCAACCACACCGTCACCGTGACGACCATCAGCGACCTCGACCTATCAGTAGACAGATTGCTAGAACCACAGCAGGTGAGCGACACTAACCTGTTCCACATGGGTGAGTGAACGAGGTTCGGCTGGTTAACGGTGTGTCTGTGTGTGTCGTTTCCACAGAGAGATGAACAGAATGAAGAGGAGAAAACAAAAGCCCTTCCCAAGATGGCTGGAAACCCGCTCCTGTCCAAAAAGTATGGATTATTCATTCATCTGTGTTCATAGTCCAGTCAGTCTGATTTATATAGAGCTTGAATGATTCGACAGTGTTTGTTCTTCAGTTGAGAGTCAGTGATTCAGATTCATCATGTGTTTCTGCAGGATCCAGAGCCTCACTTCATCACTCAACAGCCTCTCTAAACAGAAGAGGAGGGGCAAACGGAGGTCCAAAAAGGAAATGAGGCGGAGAAACCATCAGAGCGAAAAGAAGTCCTCATCCACCCAAGACAACAAGATCCGCCCGGGCAGAAGCACAAAGGCGCAGAGACGCAAACGTACGGGTCAGAGCGAGCGCCATCAGGACTGATGAACGTTACACTCGAGATGACACGTGTCTGTCAGACTCACAGAGCGACTGCCGAGCGACTGATGCATGAACTCTATTTTTACATGTTTTATACTTTAAAAGGACATTAACAAGGAAAGCTTACATGTTACAGTGTCATACTTTCATTCCCTCACTAGGCCTGTTCACAACAATAACTGTATAACAGTCAGTAACTGTAATGATAACAGTAATGATAACTATATAATAACAATAACTATAACATTCAGTAACTACTGTATAATAACAGTAACAATTAAGTACAGTATATAATAACTAACAATAATAACTATAATATTCAGTAACAACAATGATAATGTCACAGATCAGCACTTCATTTCCCATCATCCCTCCTTGACCTCACCTGCACTCCATCAGCCATCACCTCTCCTGAAAGCTAATCACACACACCAATCTGCCCCCTCATCATATATAAGCACACACTTCACCTCTGTTCATGGTCCGGTCTCGTTCTAACAAAGAGGACTCTCAATGTTTCTCCAAGTGACTATTCTCCAGCATTCCTCCTGTCTTATCTCCAGTGTGTTCTCCTGTTCTCTACTCCAGCGTCTTCCTTCATCCAAGTCTCTGTTTCTGCCAGTTTTATACCAACAAGGTGTGTGCATCCATCTGTCCTCCCTCTGGTCCATCCACGATCTCCTGTAAGAAAAGACATTCCATTATTATCATCATCTACACAGTCAAAATATCATTTGAACTTCCTACTTGCCTGCCATCATCCCATCTGCTCTGTTGCTGTCAATAAAGACATCTGTATAACTGTATTCCTCTGTCTGAACCTCATTCCGTACAGCAGACAGCACAATGTGCACCAACTCTTTTGATACCAAAGATCTGCTCCTATTCCTCTACCAAAATGGTTGCCCGATTTTTAGAGCTCTCCAACGTAGTCCCCTGGAATGGGAGCACTTTAAAACACTTTTTTTGTTGTTGCTGAGTGGATTAGATGATTCAATTTTCAAACAGATCCCAGCAGCTTCAGCAACCACTTGTTCTCTGCAGTTACATCGATGATGTATTGTTAATATGTGGATCTTTTTTCACCATAGGTGAAGTGGCTCCACCATACCACAGTCCCATGTAGCCCAATGCATCAAATCCTCATCAGCCCTAGATCTCCTCACACAAGCCCATGATTCAAAAGTTCCTTCTGCCCCGGTGGTTAACATTGTGTCCCATACCCAGAGCCAGGAAGAGTGTTTCTTTAAGCATGAATTTGATTTCCAAGTCAGCAGACCCCCCCTTTAATTTCAGTACGGACAGCCGTGAAGAGGCATAGTACCTCCAAACGTTTGTCAATGCCTGTTGTCTCCTGTAAATCCATTTCAGAGTCTCGTCCTGTCATGACCGCCATTCCAGAGTCTCTTCCCGTCATGGCCGCCATTCCAGATTCTCGTCCCGTCATGACCGTGTGATAGAAATATTTTATGTCAACATGAAATGTACAGAAAATGCAGACTAAGGATGCTCAGGTCAAAGGCCAGTCATATGATTACATCATTACAAACCAATCACCAGAACAAATCACAATGAAGACGACATTGATTTTTACTCAACTGTAAGACTTAAATGGGCATGTATCTTTTTATTCATTGAGACTCACTCTAACGAGTGTAACGAGTGACCTCTCGGCCGTAAATAAAACTTCATTTCTACAAAGAGCAACTTGGAAGTCGTGTCAGGTATATGCTGCGCAGCTAAGAAATAGAATATCCTACACTCAAAAGACAACAAAAGTAACAGCTAAAGTGTGATTGAGGTAGTGAGGAATAGAAGTACTAAAGTTCTACACTCAAAAGACAACAAAAGTAACAGCCAAGTGTGATTGAAGTAGTGAAAGTAGCTTTTTGACGGTACGCCGTCCCCATACTTCAGGGAAGTATTGGATTGTATTTTAAGTATTCAGGAATTCAGGGAATTACCTTGAGATACTGTAGTAATATATTAACAACTAGGAGTTGTTTAAATTGTCAGTGGTGAAGTCAGATTTGTATTGAGAATTTCCACAACAACCGCCATTACAGAGTCTCATCTCGTCATGGCCGCCGTTACAGAGTCTCGTCCCATCATGGCCACTGTTCCAGAGTCTTGTCCCATCATGGCCGCCGTTCCAGAGTCTCGTCCCATCATGGCCGCCGTTACAGAGTCTCGTCCCATCATGACCGCCGTTCCAGAGTCTCGTCCTGTCCCATCATGACCGCTGTTCCAGAGTCTCGTTCCATCATGGCCGCCGTTCCAGAGTCTCGTTCCATCATGACCGCCGTTCCAGAGTCTCATCCCGTCATGACCGCCACTGCTGAGTCTCATCCCTTCATGGCTGCCTAGCCTGTGCCCCTGGGAATACTAGTGGAGTACGAGGGGATGTCTTGGAGCCCAGAAAGGGGTGTACTGTCACAGAGCTACCATTTCTGCACTTAATTTCTCATCATTCCTCCTTGACCTCACCTGCACTCCCTCAACTATCACCTCTCCTGAATGCTAATCATGCACACCTGCACCTTGTCTGCCCCCTCATCACCCTGGCAATATAAGCACACACCTCACCCTCTGTTCTAATGAAGAGAACTCTGTGTTTCTCATGTTGTATTCATATCTGATTCTTGATGTCTGTGTGAGTCTGAATGATGCTGCAGCTCAAAATATTTTGTGTACTTTGAGAAATATTGTGTTATTTTAGTTGACTTAAATGAAATACGTTCACAGTTATAAAAATGCTCACATTGCTAACACTCCTAGTCCTGGTTTTACAGACAGCTTAAGCCTGGTCTGTGAAACTGGGGTTTAAATACTAGATTATACACTTAAATGGAAGTTGGCCAAAATAAGTCAAAGGAAATTGTGACAATGAGAATAACATGTAATCAATAGAAAAGTAACTATAATCTGTAGTATTTTAAAATGCAATATAATCTAATTACAACTACTTGATTTTTGGAATCTGATTACGTAATCCAGATTACATGTTACCAGTTACTACCCAGCTCTGTCCCCGTGTTTACATCCAACACTCAATACAGGAAAGTTAAGGATCACTCAGAGGTGTAGTAAAGACCAAGCCCTAAACTAAGACCAAGACCATTCAAAATCCTCACTGTTAAAACTACACTGGTCTGTGTCTATATGAGCCCAATCTACAGAGAGTAAAATGTAACTCTGAGTTAGTTTCACTATATGTCAACTCTAGCTGGACTTAAACACTCATCTTAGGTCAGAGGAAGTTCACAACCACAGGAGGAGCTGATGGTGATTAAAGGAGGAGCTGTAACTATATAATGAAGAGAAAGACTGACAGAAACAGAAAATGGCTGATCAGTGTGATCTGTGTCTGCTGGGACTGATCATTCTCTCTTCACTTCTCACAGGTAAAGAAATCTGGATTTTCTCTAAAGACATTTAGTGGAATTAGTCTGGAAAGAGTTGATTTGAACATGCTCAGTTTATTCTTGTTGTGTCGTGTTTCATACAGATCTGTATTATTCCTGATACTGGACATAGTCACACTCAGACATCTGATGATCAACAATTACCTTCATATTAAGAAATTTCAACAGCTCTCCGAAAAAGAACAGGGGTGTAAAATTTGCCATTCCAAAATAAGTAATTATTGTGATTTGTCTAGATCCGATGAGTTTTTGAAAGTGTGTGAATGGGGGGGTTGCAGGGCAGAGCAGAGTCTCAGTGGATGATATCAACAGACTTACACTTTATTAAGTTATTCATTCACATGAGGTTGCTGTGCTGCGTGGTCACAAAAACGTATCATTTGCATGCCTTTTTAAGCATTACGGTTTTAAACAATTGATTTTAAGCCTTTAAATCGCAGTCAGCAGCAAAAGACAACTAATTTATTAATATCCTGAGGGGCTGTCTGAGAGACGTAGATACATCCGCTGCCCACAGAGTTATATTTGGCACTTTACTGGCCTTGAACGGTTAAATTATATTCATACGTCTATGTGTCAAAATGCCCATCTTTGCAAGTATCCTCGTAAACAGTCATAGAGGGTAAATTCCAAATGGAAGGGAGCATCCCTATGGCTATGCCTTACTCCCTTCGAAGGGCAGAGCCCTTGAAGGAGACTTTGTAGGGAGCAGGGCACTTGTGTGCCATTATAAAGTCATTTGGAATGCACTTGGCAAAGGGAGCAATGTCATTATGTTCCCATGACAACGCAGCATGGTGTCCATCAGCTGATTAGCTGTTCTTACAACAGAAATATCTTATTATTGCTGTTAACATAGCTTTTGCAAATAAAGATACATTTATATATTTTTTTAAAATATGTTATATGTGTGTGTGTGTGAGAGTATATTTCTCTGTTCTCAACTTTAAAACATTTCATCTCATCTTTGGACACTGCATTAAACACATTTCTAACCTATGAAACAACATGACAAAAAATGTGTGAAATATATCACAAGAAAAACAAAGAAAACAACTTGAATTGCTATGTTTGTAAGTTAACTCATATAATGTATAATGGACCCGGGCAGCTCCAAGCTATCACTTAATCTGCATTGAGACGAGCCAGCAGCTACTGACCTAAATGCTTATCGCCTGTCATATTCTGACAGGAATTATCAAATGCACACTTTGGGGTTGACAGTGGTTTAAGCTAATAACCTTTGTTAAATCATACCCGTAATGGTCAAACTCCACCATTATGTAGCAAATTAGCTCAAAAGAAATATGAATAATTGATTATAACTAGTTATAATTACTTATATATATTTAGATCAGTTAATATAATTAACTTAATGTAGTAAAAATAATATTACAATCAATTAATCTGTTTGTCAAAATCTGCATGATTAGGGAATCCAACATATGAGCATGAAACATGGACAACTTTACGTGTGACATGAACAAGACTTTATTAACTAGACTAAACACTTAACTACTCTAACATTCACACACATACATGCATACAGTTTACCAAGGGAAAGAAAGAGCTGAAGCAGAGGAAAGTAAGAAGTTACAGCATTGTTTGAAATTCAGCAAATCAACAGCCTTGAGCAGCCCTTCTTTAAAAAGGGGTAAGGATACTTGATGTATCAAATAATGAGACTACGTTTGATACTTGCATGTCTAGCCAGTTTTAATTAAACTGTCCTGATGTAATTTGTGGAGGCTCCTGTTGATCTTTGCTGATGTTGTCTTGATGAGAGAGAACAAGCTGGATTCAGAGGATCTTTGGTGAATGGAAAGACAAGGATGCAGCCAGTTTGGGGGTCTTCAGAAGTCTTCTAGCTCAGCATTATTATAATATCAGAGTTTTTCAGTAAAAAGAACCCGTGATCTTGTGATCAGTGATTTTAAATTATAAAGATGCCACACGCTCTTGAGGTGACTGAGCTTCTCTAGCAAGATATTAGCATAAGACATTGGATTGGAGGTTTGAGAGAAGAACCTTCTAGATTCTTATTACACTATTGTGTCAACTGAGTTAGCAACTTGTAACATAAGTTACCAAATAGGAAACAAAAGTTGGAGTCCATCCATATCAAACATGCTACCCATGTGATTTTAGTTAACCGTGGTATGCAACTCTGAAACAATAATACCAAAAGAGTTTAAAAGAGAATTAATACATAGGCCAAACAACGTATCATCACAACTATGTTCCTTTTTTTAGAAAGAAATAGTATCTGTGAGGATTTCCAGTCAGGATTTAGACCGTACCATAGTACTGAGACTGCTCTCATTAGAGTTACTAATGATTTGCTCTTATCATCAGATCGTGGTTGTATCTCTCTATTAGTGTTACTGGATCTTAGTGCTGCATTTAACACTATTGATCACAATATTCTTCTAAATAGACTCGAAAACTATGTTGGCATTAGTGGAATTGGCATAGTTCAAATCATACTTATCTAACCGTTTGTAGTAGTAAACGATGAGATGTCATATCGATCACAAGTTAAATATGGAGTACCGCAAGGCTCAGTGCTAGGACCGTTGCTTTTCACTCTGTACATGCTACCTTTGGGAGATATCATTAGGAAGCATGGCATTCATTCATTTTCATTGTTACGCTGATGATACTCAGCTCTATAGTAGCTGAGCGAGCTCTTAAAGTATTATAGTCCTTCACGTTTATTGTGATCTCAGAATTCAGGCCAGCTAATAATAATTAAAATATCAAAATCAACTACAGGCGGTAGATCCTTCTCCTATTTGGCACCTAAACTCTCGAACAATCTTCCTAGCATTGTTCGGGATGCAGACACACTCTGTCAGTTTAAATCTAGACTAAAAACACATCTCTTTAACCTGGCATACACATAACACATTATCAATTTATATTTTCAAATCCGTTAAAGGATTATTAGGCTGCATATATTAGGTCAGCTGGAACCAGGAACACTTCCTATAACACAAGATGTACTCGTTACATCAAAAGAAGAATGGCATCCATTGTGAAGGCCTCATCGACACGACAGCCAGTAGCACAGTTCCTCAACAGACCGTCCATCCCGGCGTGATGAATACGATCCTCAATTGGACACGACCACAACGCAGCCCTGAAGTATCAGCAGAGATCGAGTCGACTAGATCATCCATTGTGAAGGCCTCATCAACACGACAGCCAGTGGCACAGTTCCTCAACAAAGCGTCCATACCGGCATGATGAATATGATCCTCAACTGGACACGACCACAACGCAGCTCTGAAGTATCAGCAGAGATCGAGTCAACTAGATCATCCATTGTGAAGATCTCATCAACACGACAGCCAGTAGCACAGTTCCTCAACAGACCGTCCATACCGGCATGATGAATATGATCCTCAACTGGACACGACCACAACGCAGCCCTGAAGTATCAGCAGAGATCGAGTCAACTAGATCATCCATTGTGAAGATCTCATCAACACGACAGCCAGTAGCACAGTTTCTCAACAGACCGTCCATACCGGCGTGATGAATATGATCCTCAATTGGACACGACCACAACGCAGCCCTGAAGTATCAGCAGAGATCGAGTCGACTGGATCATCCATTGTGAAGGCCTCATCGACACGACAGACCGTCCATACCGGCGTGATGAATACGATCCTCAACTGGACACGACCACAACGCAGCCCTGAAGTATCAGCAGAGATCGAGTCAACTAGATCATCCATTGTGAAGATCTCATCAACACGACAGCCAGTAGCACAGTTCCTCAACAGACCGTCCATACCGGCGTGATGAATATGATCCTCAATTGGACACGACCACAACGCAGCCCTGAAGTATCAGCAGAGATCGTGTCGACTAGATCATCCATTGTGAAGACATCATCAACACGACAGCCAGTGCCACAGTTCCTCAACAGACCGTCCATACCGGCGTGATGAATACGATCCTCAACTGGACACGACCACAACGCAGCCCTGAAGTATCAGCAGAGATCGAGTCGACTGGATCATCCATTGTGAAGGCCTCATCGACACGACAGACCGTCCATACCGGCGTGATGAATACGATCCTCAACTGGACACGACCACAACACAGCCCTGAAGTATCAGCAGAGATCGAGTCGACTAGATCATCCATTGTGAAGGCCTCATCGACACGACAGCCAGTGCCACAGTTCCTCAACAAACCGTCCATACCGGCATGATGAATACGATCCTCAACTGCATGGAACTGAAATAAATACTTTGATTGTTGCGATCCTATCAGACTTATGATAGCAACCTGAATCGTAACAAAGCACTGTTCGCCAGAGGAGAACTGGCCCCCCGACTAAGCCTGGTTTCTCCCCAAGGTTTTTTTCTCCATTTTAACACCTATTTGCCACTTGTTTGCCACCTGATGGAGTTTGGGTTCCTTGCCGCTGTCGCCTTTGGCTTGCTTAGTTGGGGACACTTGACATTTGATATTCAATAGTATTCTTGACATTTATTCAACAGTGCTTTGATCTGCCTGCATTGACAGTATTCTTTAAGAGCTGCTGTGCAGGCAAATTATGTACCAGTTATCACTGTAAAGCTGCTTTGACACAATCTGCATTGTAAAAAGCGCTATATAAATAAAGGTGACTTGACTTGACTGCCAGCCACACAAACATAATAAATGTAACATAAAATCCAGGCCTGGTCCTCTCTCATCCTTCACTGTTGTGGTTTCTTCCTTTATGTTTCTGTAGCTCCTCCGTGAGACACGAGACCAGTGCAATGCGCAGATGAGTCTCATTATCACTCGCGTCACCGACCTCGCACCATTCTCTCACGGCTCTCGCTCTGCTCGGCTTGTCACAGTTATATATATAGAATATATAGGATAAAATGAGTTTAATTGTTCTTCTCAACAAGAATTAAGTCAGAGTGAAAGTCTCTGCAAATTCCTAAGAGTCATAAAACTTATCAGTCTTGGAACCAGAGGCTTGGTGGATATATATCATAATGATCAGTCAAATATACTGTGTTTTAGGTACCAGTGGAGTGGATTATGCTCATGTGTTCATCAGTTCTGGTGAAAATGTCCGTCTGCCCTGTAATAATGATCTTTCTGACTGTAAATCAACTACATGGATCTATAACAGACATTCAGCAGCAGATGAGATTATTGTTTTAGGGATAAAGAGAAAAGAGACAGAGAGACATGAGAGACTGAGTCTGGGGTCTGACTGCTCTCTGAACATCAAGAACGTCACAGAAGAAGATTATGGATTTTACATCTGCAGACAATATGTGAATAACAAACAACAAGGAACTGAAGCGCATGTTAATCTGCATGTTCTTCATGGTGAGTTTATGATTATGTGATCAATTTAAAAAGAGCAGATTCTCCCTTTAAACTCACATGATGATTGAAGAGTCTGTGATTTGTGTCTTGTGTTCAGTTTCAGTGTCTCCATCATCATCATCATCATCATCATCATCATCCTCACAGACTGAGATCAGTCCAGGTCGCTCTGTGACTCTCTCCTGTCAGTTGTATTCATATGAATTCCCCTGTGATATTTTGGTCCGTTATGAGGGACTTCAGCTGTTGTGGGTGAACCAGGCTGGTGTTGACCTGAAGACAGACTCCAGATATCAGATATTATTCTCATCAGATCACTGTATCATCACTCTGACTACAACACTCCTGAATGAAGATGACAACAGAGAGTGGAGATGTCAGCTTACTCGCAGAAATCAACTCCAGACCTCAGTCAGATACACTGTTAAGTATTCAGGTGAGGAACAACTATTACTACTGTAAAATATGATGTTAATGTACTACAGATGAACATCTGAACATTCAACTCTTCACTTATATGTGTCATGATGTGTTGAAGTGAACTAACAGACGTGATCCACAGGTCCAGCTGACACAGCATCAGAAACTGAAGTCAGTGTGACTGCTGGCTCATTAATCAGAGGTACGACACGTTCATTTCTACTGACAGCTTTACACCATTAAACTATCAGTCAGTCTGTAAATGCTTCATCAATAACTGTTCATAGTTGAATCCCCTTGACTTCAGTCATGTCCAGTTTCTCTTCTTCTTCTTCTTCTTCTTCCACACATGTTTCCTCCAGTGATTGTGATGATTGTTGGGATGGCAGTGTTTGCTGCTCCTACTGTGATTCTTCTTCAGATCATCTGTGCAAGAAGAGCTGGTGAGTTTGAGCTTCACACAATCTGATGATTCACACTCATCTGATCTGGATCAATCATGGTAAAAACACATACGAGAGGTCAGTCAATGCTTTTATTTTGCAGGGAGGAAGGACTCGCAGCACCCAGAGGAAATAGAGATGCCTACAATATTACAATAAAATACTGCTGAGTTTGGAGACCATCTGAAACAAGATTTAAAACAGCAAAAACTCACAGAGGATTGTTCATTGTTTGATTTTCTTCTTCTCAGAAAACAGAGAAAAATTCCCTGAAGAAATAGTGACACCATCAAGCTTAGATTTGTTTTTGTTGATACATTTCTTTGAAAGCAGAAATTTACTTCAAATTTAATTCAGATAAAACTGTAAACTTTTTGGTTACTTTCATTCAAACTGGGTTAAAATTCAGTGTATTAAACAGGCTGAACTAATGCTATTGTTAACTGAAAAGATAGAGTTGAATGTCATGGAGCAGCATTTAAAGACAGAAGAGGAAGTGACATCAGAATGATTCATAGTCCACATCACCATCAGTCTAAACTGGGTGAGAGATGATCACTGCTCTATGTGGTTAAACTAACTGAGTTCTCACACTCAACAGTAACGTTTCTAAACCTAAACGGTGAGATTACAGCTATGAAATCACCAGAACTGCTATAATTAATTCACTATTTTAGTTACAGAAGTGTAGGATGTCTATCAACTATCATGAGAAAGTCTTGACTCTGGAATAGATGAAAACGTCACTGTAAAACTTCATACAGACTCAGAGTTTGACTTAATGATTATTAAATAATCTGTATGATGATGATTCCATTATCATAATTGCAGAGATACAATAAACAAATGACCTTTATATGGACACTCATTATTTTATGTTTAGGCAACGATTCACTTTCCTTTAATATGTTTGCTTGCTATATAGTTTTTGTGTCAAAGCATCTTTGAAAATAGCAATCATAAGTTCAATGTGTGTCAAATTGTCATTCAAAAATCTGATGCAAAGTTTTTTTTTTTTGTTTGTTTTTTTACTCAAAGCATTGTTCAGCAATTTCTACCTGATAGAATATATTAGAGTTTAGAGGCTTGACATAACTAGTAAAAATGATCTTCATTAGAAAAATTCCCATGATTTTTTATATTTTGTTAACTTCTATGACTTTTCCAGCTCTAGAAATCACAATTTTAAAATTCCATCCTTTCATAAGTTCACATGTATATAAAATCAGATATATTGTTTATGTGGTGTGTTCCAAGTTTGGAATTTGGCCTGAATCCAGAATACTCCTCCTCCGGGATAGGATCTAGCCAAGAGTGAGGCGATGGGGTGGTAAAGGGATGCTGTGAAGCTGCCGAGTGACAGAGATGAGGGACGGCTATATACAGGTGCTGGTCATATAATTAGAATATCATCAAAAAGTTGATTTATTTCACTAATTCCATTCAAAAAGTGAAACTTGTATATTATATTCATTCATTACACACAGACTGATATATTTAAAATGTTTATTTCTTTTAATTTTGATGATTATAACTGACAACTAAGGAAAAACCCAAATTCAGTATCTCAGAAAATTAGAATATTGTGAAAAGGTTCAATATTGAAGACACCTGGTGCCACACTCTAATCAGCTAATTAATTCAAAACACCTGCAAAGGCCTTCAAATGGTCTCTCAGTCTAGTTCTGTAGGCTACACAATCATGGGGAAGACTGCTGACTTGACAGTTGTCCAAAAGACGACCATTGACACCTTGCACAAGGAGGGCAAGACACAAAAGGCTGGCTGTTCACAGAGCTCTGTGTCCAAGCACATTAATAGACAGGCTAAGGGAAGGAAAAAATGTGGTAGAAAAAAGTGCACAAGCAATAGATAACCGCACGCTTGAGAGGATTGTGCAACAAAACCCATTCAAAAATGTGGGGGAGATTCACAAAGAGTGGACTGCAGCTGGAGTCAGTGCTTCAAGAACCACTACGCACAGACGTATGCAAGACATGGGTTTCAGCTGTCGCATTCCTTGTGTCAAGCCACTCTTGAACAACAGACAGCAGCAGAAGCGTCTCGCCTGGGCTAAAGACAAAAAGGACTGGACTGCTGCTGAGTGGTCCAAAGTTATGTTCTCTGATGAAAGTCAATTTTGCATTTTCTTTGGAAATCAGGGTCCCAGAGTCTGTTTCCACAGTCAGTGATGGTTTGGGGTGTCATGTCATCTGCTGGTGCTGGTCCACTGTGTTTTCTGAAGTCCAAGGTCAACGCAGCCGTATACGTTTTAGAGCACTTCATGCTTCCTGCTGCTGACCAACTTTATGGAGATGCATATTTCATTTTCCAAAACGACTTGGGACCTGCACACAGTGCCAAAGCTACCAGTACCTGGTTTAAGGACCATGTTATCCCTGTTCTTAATTGGCCAGCAAACTCGCCTGACCTTAACCCCATAGAAAATCTATGGGGTATTGTGAAGAAGTAGATGCGATATGCCATACCCAACAATGCAGAAGAGCTGAAGGCCACTATCAGAGCAACCTGGGCTCTCATAACACCTGAGCAGTGCCACAGACTGATCGACTCCATGCCACACCACATTGCTGCAGTAATTCAGGCAAAAGGAGCCCCAACTAAGTATTGAGTGCTGTACATGCTCATACTTTTCATGTTCATACAGTTGGCCAAGATTTCTAAAAATCCTTTCTTTGTATTGGTCTTAAGTAATATTCTAATTTTCTGAGATACTGAATTTGGGATTTTCCTTAGTCGTCAGTTATATTCATCAAAATTAAAAGAAATAAATATTTGAAATATATCAGTCTGTGTGTAATGAATGAATATCATTTACAAGTTTCACTTTTTGAATGGAATTAATGACATAAATCAACTTTTTGATGATATTCTAATTATATGACCAGCACCTAATTATATACCATCTTCCTCATGTGCTGATTGGTTTTATTACCTTAACGTGCTCCTCCAGAACTTTGTTAAATAAACTTATATATATCCAGGTTTTCCAAGATTTTTAAAGGCTTATGCAGAGATTCCTCAGATGAAGCATGCAATTGCGGTGCATTTATGCCCGCACAGTGCTGCCACCTTGCGGAATTGCTCGTGCCTCCCATCAAAGGCCTGTAAGTTCTCGGACATGCTTGCCACCAAGGTTTACAGTGCCGTTAGACAGGCTGCCTCCACCTTGTATGCTATGGCCCTCCTGCAAGTACACCAGGCCAAAGGACTAAAAGAGTTGTAATGGCTCAAACAAAGGTTTAAACTTAATTCAAAGGCAAAAGGAAATTTCTCATCTTATGATTATGCAACAAAATCTTTCTCTATTGCCCTGTCCTATCAGACTTTAATTCATGCTTTTAAATATCTGATTGAGGACAAGACAAGCAGCAGTCAAGATAGATTCAACTTTCTTGAACAATGCACTGCTGGTCAGGCAGGAGATTTTTTAAATAAACATTTCGGTAATGAAATGAAGATTGCATATGCTTACATAGAAAAGGCAATGAATTGGACATATTAAAGCTGATGATACCTTAGGAGAGATTGCAGTAAGAAAATTATTTGCCAGATATGTCAACATCCTACAATGCTCCACATTAACAATGAAATTCAAGGCAGCAGATTTTGCCAAACATTACCACTTATTCTGCCAATGCAAATGAGAACAGAGTATTCATGGAGGATGTGTTGAGAAAGGAATATGCAGAAAAGGTGGCGCTATAACAACTTCAAAGGAGTGATGGTCATGTGTGATATATACCACATCATGGTGTGTATCACAATCTTCATACAATGGCAATCTCCTAACTCCAAACTTCTTTAAGGTCCTGACTTGATCAACCCCTCTTGTTGGTGTTCTGCTTAGATTTAGATATGAAAGGACTGCAATAATGGCTGACATTGAAGCAATGTACTATCAGGTACGAGTTCAAACTCATCATCGTAACTTTCTTCAATTCCTGTGGTGGCCACAAGGGGATGTTAACCAGCCTCAGGAAGGTTACAGAATGAATGTTCACCTCTTTGGTGCAGTATCATCCCCAAGTAGTGCCAACTTTCCCTTAAAGCCACCATTCCAGAGCGTCTTCTCGTCATGACCGCCGTTCCAGAGTCTCGCCCCATCATGACCGTGGTTCCAGAGACTCGTCTCATCATGACCGCGGTTCCAGAGTTCCGTCCCATCATGACCGCCATTCCAGAGTCTCGTCCCATCATGACCGCTGTCCCAGAGTTTCGTCCCATCATGACCGCCATTCCAGAGTCTCGTCCCATCATGACCGCTGTTCCAGAGTCTCGTCCCGTCATGACCACCATTCCAGAGTCTCGTTCCATCATGACCTCCATTCCAGAGTCTCCTCTAGTAATGACCGCCATTCCAGAGTCTCGTCTCATCATGACCGTCGTTCCAGAGTCGCGTCTTGTCATGGCCACCGTTCCAGAGCCTCGTCATGACCACCGTTCCAGAGTCTTGTCCCATCATGGCCACCGTTCCAGAGTCTTGTCCCGTCACGACCGCCACTGTGCTGCTGGGAATACTAGTGGAGTACGAGGGGATGACTTGGAACCCAGAAAGGGGAATTCTGTCACAGATCTACCATGTCTGCACTTAATTTCCCATCATTCCTCCTTGACCTCACCTGCACTCCCTCAGCCATCACCTCTCCTGAATGCTAATCATGCACACCTGCACCTTGTCTGCCCCCTCATCACCCTGGCAATATAAGCACACACCTCACCTTCTGTTCATGGTCTGGTCTCGTTCTAATGAAGATCTCACTGTTAAAACTACACTGGTCTGTGTCTATATGAGCCCAATCTACAGAGAGTAAAATGAGTCTGAGTCAGTGTCACTATATATCAACTCTAACTGAATTTCAACACTCAATTCAGATCAGAGGAAGTTCTCAACCACAGGAGGAGCTGATGATGATTAAAGGAGGAGCTGTAACTATATAATGAAAAGAAAGGCGGACAGAAACAGAAAATGGCTGATCAGTGTGATCTGTGTCTGCTGGGACTGATCATTCTCTCTTCACTTCTCACAGGTAAAGAAATCTGGATTTTCTCTAAAGACATTTAGTGGAATTAGTCTGGAAAGAGTTGATTTGAACATGCTCAGTTTATTCGTGCTTTATAAAGATCGTTCTGTATTATTCCTAAGCCCGGATATTAAGTCACACACCTGATGATGAAAATTATTTTCATATTAAGAGATTTGTACAGCCTTCTGATAAAAAAACAGAAGTGTAAACTTGTCACCTTTTGTCGAAATTTGCCATTTTCAATCCAAAATAGTAGTTTATTGTGATTCGTCTAGATCTGATGAGTTTTTGAAAGTGTGTGTATGTATAGGGGTTGCAGGGCAGAGCAGAGTCCTATTGGATGAGATGAACAGACAGAGGTTGCTGTGCTGCTTGGTCATGAAAACTTATCATTTGCATGTGTTTTTGAGCATTGCAGTTTAAAACAAGTGTTTTTAAGCCTTTGAATCCCACTCAGCAGCAAAAGTCAACTAATTACCTCATATGCGTGAGAGACTATTTTTAAGGGCTGTCTGAGAGACCAGACACGAGTTATATTTGGTGCTTTATTTGCCTTGAACGGTGTTACAGGTGTGCTGTGCTGGAGAGACGAGACTTCAATGGATATCCACAATACAGGGTTTTAATGAGTAATGCAGGAGATAGAACACAATATACACGTTTAACTAACAATAAGATCAGACGTGGAGATGTGGGCGGCCATTGGCGGGTCTGGAGATGTGTGCGGCCATTGGCGGGTCTGGAGACGTGGGCAGGCTCTGGTGATCCCGAAACCCCGCCCAGGAGTTCCCCACCCATGGGTATTAGACAACATTCTAGTCTGAAAATTTAGTCTTAACCCTATTCCTACCCCTAAACCTAACCCTACCCATAAGTTATCCCAAAAATCAAAGGGAAATGATAGATGAATAACACTGATGTAGATGCACCAATTCATGATTTTAAGCCTAAAATTGACATAATCTGTAATATTGTCCCTCAAATCTGATTAGTTGATTTGAATGTTCCAGGATCAACAAAAATGTTGACCCAGGAACATGTTGAACTCAGCAATATCAGGTTATGCAAACAGGTGTTAAAATTGAGAAGAAAAAAAAAACCTCGGATGAAACCAGGCTTAGTCGGGGGTCCAGTTCTCCTCTGGCGAACAGTGCTTTGTTACGATTCAGATTGCTATCATAAGTCCGACGGGATCGCAATATTCAAAATTTTTATTCCAGTTCAATCCAGTTAAGGATCGTATTCATCACGCCGGAATGGGCAGTTTGTTGAGGAGCTGTGCCACAACACGACAACCAGTGGCACAGTTTCCTTATATAAATCTATAGGATAAAAAGGGTTTATTTTCCTTCTCAACAAGAATTAAGTCGGAGTCACAAACCTCTGCAAATTCCTGATGGTCGTAAACCTTGTCAGTCTTCCTGTGTCCTGGAACCAGAGTCTTGTTATGGTTATTGGGGAGGGTTAACAGACCTTTGTTGAGAGAGTGTTTCTGGATAATTCATTAAATATAATGAATAATCTTTTCTGTTTTAATTTCTAGCAATAATAATCACTCTCATACAGCTTTCCTGTAGCAGTGGTTAGAGCATGGCACTAGCAATGCCAAGGTCATGGGTTTGATCCCAGGGATTGCACATACTCAGATACAAATGTATAGTATAATGCAATGTAAGTCGCTTTGGATAAAAGCGTCTGCCAAATGCATAAATGTAAATTTAAATGTCAAATACACTCTGTTTCAGGTACCAGTGGAGTAATTGAGAATGTGTTCATCAGTTCTGGTGAAAATGTCCGTCTGCCGTGTAATAATACTCTTTCTGACTGCAAATCCACTACATGGATCTATGACAGTTTCAGACGTTCAGGGGCAGTTGCACTGATTGCTGGAGGGATAAAGAGGAAAAACACAGAGAGACATGAGAGACTGAGTCTGGGGTCTGACTGCTCTCTGAACATCAAGAACGTCACAGAAGAAGATTCTGGATTATACAGCAGCCTACAATTTGTGAATGGAGAACAAGAAACTGATGCAGATATTTTTCTGCATGTTCTTCATGGTAAGTTTATGATTATGTGGTCAATTTAAAAAGGACAGATTCTCCATTTAAACCCACATGCTTGCTGAAAACATTCAAGTCTGTTGTGTTATTTGTGTCTTGTGTTCAGTTTCAATCTCTCCATCTTCATCATCATCATCATCATCATCATCCTCACAGACTGAGATCAGTCCAGGTCGCTTGGTGACTCTCTCCTGTCAGTTGTATTCTAGATTATCCTGTGATTATTTGGTCGATTCTGAGGGACTTCATCTGTCGTGGGTGAATCAGGCTGGTGTTGACCTGAAGACAGACTCCAGATATCAGATATTATTCTCATCAGATCACTGTATCATCACTCTGACTACAACACTCCTGAATGAAGATGACAACAGAGAGTGGAGATGTCAGCTTACTCTCAGAAATCAACTCCAGACCTCAGTCAGATACACTGTCAAGTATTCAGGTGAGAAACAACTATTACTACTGTAAAATATGATGCTAATGTCCTCCAGATGAACATCTGAACATTCATCTTCTGCATCATCAGAAACTGAAGTCAGTGTGACTGCTGGATCATTATTCAGAGGTACGACACGTTCATTTCTACTGACAGCTTTACACCATTAAACTATCAGTCAGTCTGTAAATGCTTCATCAATAACTGTTCATAGTTGAATCCCCTTGACTTCAGTCATGTCCAGTTTCTCTTCTTCTTCTTCTTCTTCCACACATGTTTCCTGCAGTGATTGTGATGATTGTTGAGATGGCAGTGTTTGCTGCTCCTACTGTGATTCTTCTTCAGATCATCTGTGCAAGAAGAGCTGGTGAGTTTGAGCTTCACACAATCTGATGATTCACACTCATCTGATCTGGATCAATCATGGTAAAAACACATACGAGAGGTCAGTCCATGCTTTTATTTTGCAGGGAGGAAGGACTCGCAGCACCCAGAGGAAATAGAGATGCCTACAATATTACAATAAAATACTGCTGAGTTTGGAGACCATCTGAAACAAGATTTAAAACAGCAAAAACTCACAGAGGAATGTTCATTGTTTGATTTTCTTCTTCTCAGAAAACAGAGAAAAACTCTCTGAAGAAATAGTGACATCATCAAGTTTAGATTTCTTTTTGTTGACACATTTCTTTGAAAGCAGAAATTTATTTCAATATTTTAATTCAAATGAATGTTATAAACTGTAAACTTTTTGGTTACTTTAATTCAAACTGGGTTAAAATTCAATGTATTAAAAAAGGCTGAACTAATGCTATTGTTAACTGAAAAGATAGAGTTAAATGTCATGCAGCACTTAAAGAAAGAAGAGGAAGTGACATCAGAATGATTCATAGTCCACATCATCATCAGTCTAAACTGGTTCAGAGATGATCACTGCTCTGTGTGGTTAAACTAACTGAGTTCTGAGTAACATGTTTCTAAACCTCAACAGTGAGATCACAGCTATGAAAACACCAGAACTGCTATAATTAATTCACTATTTTAGTAACAGAAGTGTAGGATGGATATCAACCATCTTAATATTGTGAGAAAGTCTTGACTCTGGAATAGATGAAAATGTCACTGTAAAACTCCATACAGACTCAGAGTTTGTTTGACTTAATGATTATTGAATAATCTGTATGATGATGATTCCATAATCACCATTATAATAATTACAGAGACACAACAAACAAATAACCTTTATCTGGACACTCATTATTTTATGTTTAGGCAACGATTTACTTTCCTTTAATGTGTTTGCTTGCTGTATAGTTTTTGTGTCAATGAATCTTTGAAAATAGCAATCATAAGTCAAATGTGTGTCAAATTGTTATTCAAAAATCTGATGCAGTTTTTTTTTTTTTTTTTTTTTTTTTTTAAACTCAAAGCTTATAGTGTTTATTTGGTGCATTCCAAGTTTGGAATTTGGCCTGAACCCAGAATACTCCCTCTCCTTTACCGGGATATGATCTAGTCAAGAGTGAGGTGATGGGGTGGTAGAGGGATGATGTGAAGCTGAGGGACAGAGATGAGGGACGGCTATATATATATATATATATATATATATATATATATATATATATATATATATATATACAGGTTTTCCAAGACTGTGAGGCAGCCAAGGGTTTTGCAGAGATTCCTCAGGTGAAGCATACAATTGCGCTGCATTTATGCCCACAAAGTGCTGCCACCTGGTGGAATCGCCTGTGCCTCCCATCAAAGGCCTATGAGTTCTCGGACGCACTCACCACCAAGGTTTACAGTGGCATTAGACAGGCTGTATGTGTTGAGAAAGGGATATGCAGAAAAGGTGCCACAATAACAACTTCAAAGGAATGAATGATGTATACCAGATGTGTGTGATATATACCACATCACGGTGTGTACCACAAGCAGAAGGGGAAACTTTGAGTCATTTTTGACTGTTGATCTTCATGCAAAGGCAATCTCCTAACTCCAAACTTCTTCAAGGTCCTGACTTGATCAACCCACTTCTTGGTGCTCTGCTTAGATTTAGATATGAAGGGATTACAATAATGGCTGACATTGAAGCGATGTACTATCAGGTACGAGTTCAAAATCATCATCGTTCAATTCCTGTGGTGGCCACAAGGGGATGTTAACCAGTCTCAGGAAGGTTACAGAATGAATGTTCACCTCTTTAGTGCAGTGTCATCCCCAAGCATTGCCAACTTTGCCTTAAAGCAAACAGGAACTGGTAATTCTGAACGGTACAGCACACAAGTCATGCACAATTAAGCATAGTTTTTACGTTGATGATTGTCTCAAGTCTGTGGCCTCTGAAAGAAGCAATCAAGCTCACTAAAGACCTCAGGGAAGCATGCATCCTAGGAGGATTTACTCTGAGTAAATGGGTGAGCAACAGCTGTGAAGTCCTTGAGACAATTCCAGAAAGTTACAAACTTTCAAGACCTGGACAGAGACAACCCTCCTCTTGAGAGGGTATTCAGAATCAAATGGACTATCCAAAAGGATGTCTTTACTTTCCGGGTAGCTGTTTAGAAACGAGTTCCCACAAGACGAACAATCCTTTCTATAGTCAATTCCATCTATGACCCACTCAGTTTCCTCCTCCCCTTTGTTCTCAAGGCTAAGCAAATCCTGCAAGACTCTGCCATGAGAAGTGTGGATGGGATGAAATAATCCCAAATGAAATGAATCCCAAAGATGGGTCACAGAGTTTGACCAGCTGAACAGATTTGTAGTGGACAGGTGCATGAAGCCTGAGAATTTTGGTGTCATAAAGACTGCTCAACTGCATCACTTTTGTGATGCGAGCGAGTTAGGATATGGTACAGTAAGTTACATCAGACTTACAGACAGTATCAAAAATGTTCATGTCACCTTTGTACTGGGAAAAACCAGAGTAGTCCCACTGAAACTAATGACCATGCCGAGACTTGAGCTTGCAGCTGCAACACTTGCTGTGAATGTGGACCGAATGCTGCAAAAGGAACTTCATATGGAACTGGAAGATTCTACTTTTTGGACAGACAGTACAGTAGTACTGAAATACATCCATGACCAAATTAAACAATTTCATACTTATGTTGCCAACAGAATTAGATTGATACATAACCTTTCGCAAGTACATCAGTGGAGGTATGTACGTTCTGGAGACAACCCAGTAGATGGACTACAAATAGAATCCCTCTTGAATTCCACCAGATGGTTGAATGGTCCTCATTTCCTGTCCAAAGAGGAATCTAAGTGGCCTGAAGTACCAGAAGATCTCAGTTACATCTCACCAAGTGATACAGAGATGAAAAAGGAAATCACCATGAACAGCTTGAACCTGCAGAACAACACAACTACCAGAATAATTGAGTATTATTCTTCATGGAGGAAACTATTGTGCTATTGCATGGTGGCTAAAGCTCAAAAGGACTTCTGATACTTCGAAATCAGAAAGATAAACTCTTTTTCTAGATTCCAAATGGAAAGTTGAACAACAGTGCTACCTTGACCCAGAGCTTAAAACTAGACCGAATCATTGATGAGGGCATTTTGAGAATTGGAGTAAGACTAAGTAAAGCAGCCATGCCGGTGACTCTGAAGAACCCAATGATTCTGCCAAAAGACTCACACATATCCAAACTGATCCTGCGTGTTATCCATCAAAACGTTGGGCACCCTGGAAGAAATCACATGCTCTCACAATTTATTTATAAAGTGCATTTAAAATCAACCTTGGTTGGCCAAAGTGCTGTACATAGAATAGAAAATTACAAATAATAAAATATTAAATGCAAAAACAGAAAACAGAGCAGAAGAATAAAATCATAAACTATTAAAAGCAAGGGAGAAAAGATAAGTTTTTAACAATGATATGAATTCAGGTAACGAAGAAGCTGTTATGACAGACAGTGGCAATTTATTCCACAGCTTAGGGCCGGCTACTACGAAAGCTCGGTCTCCCCTGCTTTGTAAGCAGGATCGTGGAACAAGCAGGAGGTGACAGTTCCGTGATCGTAGTGATCTGGATGGGTTATTAGAACAGAATAGATGTAATTTGGTCATGTTTGCGGGTTCCCATGAGTAGACAGGCCGCTGAGTTCTGGACCATTTGAAGATGATAAATCGATGAAAGAAGTAATCCAATGTAAAATGAATTGCAATAATCTAAATGTGTAGAAATAAAAGCGTGAATGATGGTTTCAACGTTTTTTCTGTTTAAGTTTTAGTCAAAGTAAAATCCTAGGTCTTTAACGTCTGAGGTGAGATAAGGCATAAGACTGCCAAGATCAATAAGATTTCCGTCCGAGTGCGCATTTGGGTTTTATCATAGTTTAGCAGCATAAAGTTCCTTGTGAGTCACAATTTGAATTTGTGGAGACAAGCTTCCAACCTCTTATATGCCAGCTTATCTTTATGTTTTGTGGGTATATAAGGTTGTGTGTCGTCCGCATAACAGTGATAAGACACTGCAAATTTACTCATGATAGAGCCCAAGGGTACATGTATAGTGTGAACAGTAGTGGTGCCATAATAGATCCCTGGGGTTCACCCATAGACTGTAAAAAAATATGGACGTAGTGTCGGTGACGTCACCTATAGAGTTCTGAAGAGCTGTTTTGAAGCGAAAATGAGGCCGCTGACATCTTAGCTGCGCGTCACCACACGTCACTCCCGGATAACTGAAAACTATGTGACTGGTTGCTGAAACCACGCCCGCCTAGCTCCACGTGACCATGTTAGCAGGAGATATCTATCTTACTATCTAAAATATTAATAAAGATAACAAGCTATATTAGAAAGTTCTAAAGGTTTACTGTCAATCTACTGTGTTTTTTTTTTTGTTTTTTTTAAATAAGATATAGATGCGGGGTGTGCAAATAAAAACACGAAAAATCAAACGGAACTTCATACCATTATAATGAAATAGAGATCGCGAGATGAATCCAATCCGTGGCACTTGGGTAAAATATCCATAGCAAAACAAAAAACAGCATTTTTTGTCCACGAAAGCATTAAATCCATGAAATATTGATATACTATCCATTGTTTGCATCACATTTCTTCTGAATGATCTGCTCTCCATCATCGTTCTTCCAGAAATAATGCAAACCTTCGTTCATCTTCAGGACACAAATTAAGATATTTTAGTTGAAATCTGATGGCTCAGTGAGGCCTGCATAGCCAGCAATGACATTTCCTCTCTCAAGATCCATTAATGTACTTAAAACATATTTAAATCAGTTCATGTGAGTACAGTGGTTCAATATTAATATTATAAAGCCACAAGAATATTTTTAGTGAGCCAAAAAAATAAAATAACTTATTTAGTGATGGCCGATTTCAAAACATTGCTTCAGGAAGATTCGCATCATAAATGAATCAGTGTATCGAATCATGAATCGGGTCGCTGGTCAAACCCGCCAAACTACTGAAATCACGTGACTTTGGTGCTTCGAACAGCAGATTCGAGGTAATTCAAACAATCTGATATCACTGACTCTGAAACCTTTATTTGAAAAACAACTTAATTAAAAACAGGTCTACAACACTTGTTATTCATTTATTAATCTTAAAAAAAAAAATCAAGTTTTCATTTCAAATTCTAAAGTCCTGACAGAAAGTAACACGTTTTGTCCCTTTTTTATTGTTGTTGTTTCTCTTCCTTGGCTTCCTCCTCCTCTTGTTTCTCAACTGATGAATCTTAAGAAGGAATCCCATTAAAAGAAAATACAGTACACCCAGAAATGTTCTCATGGTTTAGGCTATTCATCTTTTCGCTTCTGACCAACTGTCACCAGTCGACTTTGCGTTTGACGAAGCTAATGAGCAACGTGAAGCTTTCATGACGTTCTCGCGAGAGATTCATGTGAAACTCGCACAGGAATTGCCGTTTCTGTTACTCTGTCTTGTTTGTTTCTCATTATTGTAGGAACTGTGGACGAACCAGACAAATGAATCATTCAGATGATTCTTTCAAAACATAATTCCAGAAACCCAAACTCTGAGAATCTAATTTTCGGCTCCAGTCCGTCTACAGGAAAACCCTTGCTAATTACTTTTATGACACCCATGTTTCCTGACAGAAGGAGAAGTGACAAACCAAATGGTCACCAAGACGATAAAGAGTCTTTGATCTCCAGATCAAAAGAGACAGAGACAATGCAGGCCTCTTTTGTTTCTCTAAGTGACCTAACTTTACAGGAAAACCAACGGAGAATGTTATACAACTAAAACTACATCAAAATTGTTCCAAACAATTTGAAATGGACTTATCAAACATCTTTTAACTGCATACATTTTACATCATGTCCACAAATACTACCTGTAACTAGTTATGCTTTAGAACACCCACAACTCATGTAAATTTGATAACTCTTGAATGGTTGAATGAAAGTATCTAGTCAAGGCAAGGAAATTTTATTTGTATAGCACATTTCATACACAATGGTAATTCAAAGTGCTTTACATAAAAAAGAATAATAAAAATAGAACATAAGGAATAGAAATAACAGTAAAAACAGATAATTTTGCTATCTGGATGGAAGAGCTAGGAAGTCTCAGGGAGTTTGTTGTTGTTGTTGTCCATCAGAGTGGATCTAAACGGATCTATCCATCAGAGCGGATCAGAATGGATCTTCCTCACACGACAGGACTGCTACCTGTTAAGGCACTTCAAACTGATAAACAAAGTTTCAATCTCCCCTTTTGCCAAGACACCTCAAACTGCACCACACAGCCCTAATCCCCCTTCCGGAGATATCTTATGCAACGCAGTTCAAATTTCCCCTTTGGAAAGTGTCCTGACTGTAATCCAGAGATATCTTAACCATGCACTACAGCTTAAATTTCCCCATGGTTTGTCCCCTTATCCAAATTTACCAAATTTTAACCTAATCACTTTCTTCCTAATTCTCCCAGCTCTTTCAACCAGACAGCAATATTTAAAATGCATTAAAAGTCAGAATAACAAGATGATACATAAAATATATAAAATACATTAAAAATGAAATAAAAACAGGAAAAGGAATTAAAAGAATAAAAAGATGATACGCATAAAATAAAGTGCAAACAGTTCGGACATAGCACAGTGATCAATCAGCAAATGCATAGATAAAAAGATGTGTTTTGAGTCTGGATTTGAATGTGGCTACTGTTGGAGCACATCTGATCTCTTCTGGAAGCTGGTTCCAGCTGCGGCTGGCATAACAGCTAAAAGCAGACTCTCCTTGCTTTGAGTGAACCCTTGGTATTTCTAAATGACTTGATCCTGATAATCTGAGTGATCTGTTAGGTTTATATTCTATGAGCATATCTGCAATGTACTGAGGTCCTAGGCCATTGAGTGATTTATAAACAAGTAACAGTACTTTAAAATCAATTCTAAATGCAACTGGAAGCCAGTGCAAGGACCTGAGGACTGGTGTGATGTGTTCATGTTTTCTGGTTCTGCTCAGAATCCTGGCAGCAGCGTTCTGTACGAGCTGCAGCTGTCTTATGGTCTTTTTGGGAAGACCAGTGAGGAGCCCATTACAATAATCCACCCGGCTGGTGATGAAAGCATGAACAAGTTTCTCTAAGTCTTGACTGGAGACAAAGCATCTAATTCTTGCAATATTTTTGAGATGATAATATGCTGATTTAGTTATTGTCTTTACATGGCTACTGAAACTCAGGTCTGACTCCAAAATCACACCAAGATTCCTGACTTGATTTTTAGTTGTTTGACCCCTAGAGTGAAGGTACATGTTCACTTTGAGAACTTCATCTTTGTTTCCAAACGCAATGATTTCAGTTTTGTCTTTGTTTAACTGAAGGAAGTTTAGACACATCCAATTTTTAATTTCATCAATGCATTGGCACAGGGAGTCAATGGGGCTGTAGTCGTTAGGTGATAGGGCTAGGTAAATCTGGGTGTCATCTGCATAGCTGTGATATGCAATTTGGTTCTTTCTCATTATTTGGCTCAGTGGCAGCATATATAGGTGTCGGATAGGATTTTAATTTAATTCTCTTCCTCTCTTCAAAATCCTGGATTGAATGAAATCTGTGTAAAATGTATCATATTCCATTTAATATAAATTATGTCTAAAATGGTACTCTCTGCCAAAGCAGAGACGGGAAGTAACACCTATGATTGGGGCAGAGAAAAGCCCTTTTGAAACAGGACAATATCTGATTGTCAGAGGTGGGACAGACACCTAAGTTTAAATAGTCATATAACAAGACAAAGAACAAGTCAGCAGTGACTGCAAGCAGAACAAAGAGTAACCATGGACTAAGGCAAGACCAAGAAGACAAAGGACAGACCTCACTCAAGCCATCCAACTTTCACTCACTTTTCTTTTATTTAATTTTCTTTTCCATGAGAGTCTTGTGTTCTAAGTTTTCCCGCAAAGTTCAACCGACGACTTTTGCCGGTTCAACTTTAACTCCAGCCACGACGAAGAGACTTCCTTCCATTTTTCCGGCAAGCTCAAACGTGATTGGTTTTTACCTAACCCAATCCGAACCTTTAAGACCCTGGGACAAATCATTGACTTGGAAAACCCTTCTCTGCACGCCGACAAGAAGATTCACATTTAAAGTCGACTCTAGCAAGCACCTCCAGATTCTAAATGAATTGGTGCATTTAAGTTAATGATTCATGGTTCATTTAGGTCTTTGAAGTGCATATTTTGCTAGGAATCCTGTTCATCATTTCATTCTCTCTCTCTTAAAACTCTTTCTCTCTCATTTCCTTTCTTACTGCAACATGTATGAGTGTGTATGTGTTTGTGTTAGATTAGTTTTTGTTAGAATAAATAAAGTCTCTTGAAAAAATGTTTTGTATTATGTGCTTCTGAAATTCAATGTCTCAAACTGTCGATCTTAAAGTTACCGTGCTCTAATCAGTGTTTTCACGATTGTTGGATATTCATATCCGCTACAAGAGCTTATTACGACTCGAGCAGATGAACGCGGGACGATTCAGTTGCTCGGTCATAAACTAAATGACTCTTTATAATTCCCTATAAATTATTTATTTTGAGCTAATTTTGCCTCCTTTTTCCTTACATTATCATTATCTGTTATTCTGTGTAATTTGTTGTGAGCATTAACTAAAAAAACAACAACAACAAAAAAAACTGATGGCATCCGACATCCTTGTGACTTTTCGGGCGAGTTTTGTCGGCATGCTGGTGAGGAAGATCCATTTAGATCTACTCGGACGGACAACAACAACAACAACAACAACAAAAAAAACTTCCTAGCTTATCCATCCAAATAGCAAAATTCTCTGTTTTTACTGTTATTTCTATTCCTTATGTTCTATTTTTACTGTTATTTCTATTCCTTATGTTCTATTTTTATTCTTCTTCTTTATGTAAAGCACTTTGAATTACCATTGTGTATGAAATGTAAGCAAGGCAAGGCAATTTTATTTGTATAGCACGTCACACTTCAAGTTACGTCAAGCATGAACTCTCAACCCTCGCATGCATCCGCAGAAGACAGTTGGGCGAAGTTTAAAATTTTAAAATATTTAGTATTTTTCTTACAAATAGCCTACATATTGGTTCACTTCAGAAGACATTGATTAATCCATTGGGGTCGTATGGATTTTAGGAACACATGAGCTTGCATTGTAAAGCCATCATGTCATCTGAGGTGTATATGACTTTCTTCTTTAAGATGAACATCTGGGAATGCAAAAGATGAGTAAACGGTGAGCACATGTCCGGGGATTCCCTCTTAAGATTCATCAGTGGAAAGAAGAGGAACAAGAGGAGGAGGAAGCCAAGCAAGAGAAACGAATAAGAAGTGTTGTAACTTTAAATCTGTTTTGAAATAAGTTGTTTTTCAAATAAAGGTTTCGAGTTCATTGACATCATATGGACATTTATAATTGTTCTTATACAGTTCATACGATGTGTTTTGACAATGTTGATTTTTTTGTTTTTTTTCTTTTTTGTGTGTGTGGTATTTACCTGATAATTTCAGTGCTACAGTAAAAGGTTGAGCTGTCCAAAAGGAAGTGAATTTAATGTAGCCTGCAAGAAAAAAGACTAATTATTACATAATTTTGATATCGCTATTCAATTTAGTTTAGTTTTATTTTAGTACATTGTATCTCTATTTTCCCTCAACATACATCTATAAATTCTTCCTTTTCTTAAGTTCCAGTGCACATGCTTTCTGCCTCTTGTGAAACCTAAATGTGAGCTAAACCTATTACCATCACCAAACTCTGCTTGATTCAGGAAGCTGAAAAGTCAGCTTAAGGAGCTGACAATACAATATCAGTCTTCTATATCCTGACAAATTTACACATGCTCACACACACACACACACACACACACCAGTGCATGTCAATTTTGCAATTTTGGTGTTTGGCAATTGTTCTGCTTTTGGTATTTACAAGGGGCCAGGATGAAGGAACCATATTTAGATTCTTGTGCTCTAGCCAAATAACTGGCCAAAGAGATTGTTTAAATTATTTATTTTCTATTTTGATATATTACTATTTAAACATATAAAGAAATTTTGTTTGTTGTGCATGCTCACACTTGTATTTCACAATTTTGGAAGTTATGTTACGTTTTTTTTTTTTTTGGAAAGTATCAGCTAGTGTTGGCCGAACTGTTCAAGTGTGCATGAAGACTGCATTAATCACCCAAAGAGACACACTTATAGTGTTGAAAAATGCATGATTATACCCAACTTTATTTAAATATTTTAATTTTCGATATTTTTCACTTTAACATGATTGAGTTATTGTACAAAATAAGTGTCCAAGACTGTATGTGTGGATATTGGGACAAGCCAAAAGTTTGGTGTTAATATGCAAAACACTCGCAGAGATTAAATAATTTTGGCATCATACCATCAAATTTGTTGATGTGTTAAAAAATAACAGTTTTTAAAAAATAATAGATTTTCAATATGTCTGACAGCAAGTTTGATAAACTATGGCATAATTGGTATTATTGTTCTTGAGGAAGGGAAACTAACAGTAATGCAAAGAATATCCTATAAACTGTGCTCAGATCAGATGTGTGTTGAGTCAGTGTGGTTTACACTTTTCTCACACTGAAGAACATGTTTGACAGCTGCTGTCGTGTCAAAGTCTGTGTGGAAACAGAATGACTGTAGGTTAAACTCCCTGAGCTGTTACCATTGTGCTCTTGAACATCAACCATGAGTTGATCTTCAGGGACTGTTCCTATTACAGTAGAAGTGTACTGTACATTACATTTAAACATCAGTGAAGAACAAATCAACACTTCTCCATTATGCATTGGCATCGTGTCACTAAATGACAACTATATACCAGAACTACATTCATTTCAGATCAGAGGAAGTTCTTTCTTTAGACACGACCAGCCCTTCCTGTCTGAAGAAAGAGCTGTAACTATATAATGAAGAGAAAGACTGACAGAAACAGAAAATGGCTGATCAGTGTGATCTGTGTCTGCTGGGACTGATCATTCTCTCTTCACTTCTCACAGGTAAAGAAATCTGGATTTTCTCTAAAGACATTTAGTGGAATTAGTCTGGAAAGAGTTGATTTGAACATGCTCAGTTTATTCTTGCACACATTCACGTTGTGATCTCAGAGTTGTGTATTGATACATACAGATCATACTGTATTATTCCTGATACTGGACATAGAGTCACTCAAACATCTGATGATCAACAATTATCTTCATATTCAGAGATTTCAACAGCTACATGATCAAGACAAACACTTTATTCTGGAGAGTGAGATGATTGTGTTCATGAGGAAAAAAGACAGTATTTGAATCATCTGCTTTTTAAGCTGATATGAATATTCTTTCTTTCTTTCATTTATTTAAAAAACACAATGTATTCAACAGCAAGTGCTGTACAAAGATAAAAATAAATAAAACAAAATACAGAGGTAAAATCAAAGTAAGTGTAACACCTGCGTCGATTGACAGGCACTGTTGTTATACTAATATCTATAGGCCAATAGGTTTGGCTCGGAAGGCATAAATTAAACAGCTTAACTTTGTGAGGAAATAAATCTGTATTGAAACAAATAGATTCTTTGTAGAGAATAAAGTGAAAGTAAAAGAAGAAAATTGCTTAACAGTATTCAGTTTCAATTGAATGACAGGTCGTAATGACAAAGAAACTCAAACAAATTGCAATATGTGGATAATGCATGGACTAATCAGGGTGCACCCAAGAACTAGAGTTTAGTTAGACTGCAATCGTGTAACAAGTTTATAACTTTTGACAACCTCAGTTAACTCAAAACAGTAAAAGAAACATTTTGAAGTTCAAAATGTTACAAGAGCAATTCAGGAAATTTTGATTCAATAGATTCTGTTCAATAACTCTGTATAGTACATTCAATTTGGTTAATAAAATTCAAAAAGGTTTGGTTCAATACATTCAATTCAAAAGACTTCAGTGCAAAGATTCAAATCAGACAAATTTGGTTTGATTCAGTATTCTCAGTTCAGAAAGATTCAGTTCAAGTGACTCGGTTCAAAACAGTTCAGTTCGATAGATTCCACAGTTCTGCAAAACTCTGTGTGGTACGGAAACAATAAGGAACAACAACAACAACAACAAAAAATAGTTCCGTCTTCACCAGAATATTCCTTTGCGCTGTCTCTCGAAGGAAAAATAGATAAAGAAAATGTGGCTCCGTCTGTGTGAACTAGCAGGTAATATGGATTTTCCTACCTGGTTCCTGGGTTAGATTTAACTGTTTCGCCTCAGTCAGCGTTTGTCTCGTGTGGTTTGGCTCGTTATTGCTTATCCAACAAACCTCTTCTAACTTGTAATAAACCAGAACTCATCAATATCACATTATCTCTCATCCAAATACATCGTTGCACATATCTGATTGCATATACAACTGTTTACACAGTGCAAAATGTGTACTCACCAAAATTCAAAGAAATAAATGCATACATTTATTTTATCTTCTTTGACTCCTCTTTTTAGCTCTTGCTCAAAGTTATGTTGTTGCTAATATCATTAGTAGGGGTGTAACAATAAATCGATATAGATCGATACATCGATCTAATGTCTAACAATCTGATGCATATGGGGATTAAGCACTGTGACATTAATGTGACTATATATATATATATATATATATATATATATATATATATATATATATATATATATATATATATATATACCCACATATGCGTAACACATGAATAATAATACACATGTGTGTATATATAATGTCACAGTGTTTATTACTATAGTATATATGTTTTCATTCTACTGAATTGGTGCAAACTGCTGTCCCATAACCAATAAACACATTTTAAAAGCATTTAAGTATTCAAATATCCTTCTATTATCTATTGAATCTCACGATAATGTTTTAAATATCAGTAAGCTTAATATATATAAAATCATCATTTATTGGGTACTTTCAATTGGGAGGTGACTGTCCTGAACCCTAATCCCTAAATTTCAGCTTGTGAAAATGATATTGAAATATTTTTTGCAATTTTTTGCATTGTTGTTTTAAAAAAATATTTTTATTTTATTCTATATTATGTTTTTAAAGCATGAAATTTATGTAATAAAAAAAAACAAAACAAAACAATGTTGCACATGTTCATGTCATTACCGAAGTGTTTTAGTCTGAGACTGATTTTAACACACTTCTACATTTCTGATCAGGAAATGTTCCTCCTCTCACAGCCTCTCTTTCACAGCAGATAGATCATCATTTTGTGTTAAATGTGTTCAAAAGTCTGAAAATCTGTGTGGAGCTTTAAGGAACGTCACTGACAAACAACTTTTTCTGCAATTAAGCAATTTTTTGGGTGTTATTCCATAAAATGTAGTTTTTATGTGTGTAAAACTGTTCAGAACTGTGTTAGCTAACCATGTGATCATGTAACCATTGTTATCATCTTTGAGCGGCTCAAAAATGTCTAAAATTGTCACTGCCGACACATGTGGTGAAGTTTGTTCACATATCATTGTTTTGGTAGTGACAAAAGGGAACATAATTATTTATTTGGGTGAAATAAACAATTTTAGTACAGTTTTGCAAACCATTAGTGTTTTAATATGTTTTAGTATGCGAGTTAAATTGTGTCATGTAATGTGTTCACTACCGAAACCTGCAGAAACATGGGATGTTTAGTCAAAAATGAAGTATATTGAATGACAAACTAAGATGTTATTATAGTGTTTGGTTCAATGTTTATTCAAACTAATGAATCCTTCGCTCAAACAATCAGTTTGATCAACTTTGACTTTTACAGAGAAAGATTGGATTCAAAATACAACAAATCTCATAAATTACACTTGAAATATTGTTAAAATTGTAATTGTTACTGATTTACCTGTGCAAACATTTAAAAAAAAAAAAAATAGCAAAAGATATATTTACAAGGTAGATGTAAAGAAAATCTTAATAGGTCAATAAAACCCTTCTTATTAAATTGTTATGTTTCGATAATGACATTTAGGAAGAGGAAAAATATTCCTCATAAAAACTTTCTGAAAATCCAATATGAGAATTAACTGCACGATTACTAGAAATGTGTACCTTGGATTTTATACAATTTGCATACATACTAAATTTGTGGAAAAAGACACTTTTTCAAGACGTTTCCAACTCTTAATGGCCCATATATATACATATATAGCTGTGCTGTAAAGGTGTTGAATGTTTTAGAGATTTCCTGACGGGTTTCCACAAGAGGAAGCTGGAGCGGCGGAGAGCAGCGCTGGAGGAGATGAGGAACAAGCTGAAGGAGGAGCAGAAGCGCGTCAGAGAGGAGGTGAGGATGAGTGTGGTGATGATGATGATGATGAAGATGAAGCAGAAGCTGATGATGTTCCTGTCTGATGTTCCTCCAGAGACACAAAGAGTATCTGAAGCAGCTGCAGGAGCGCCGCGAGGCTCTGGGTGAGTGTCACGTGTGTTGTGTGAGGTCAGGGGTCAGATGTTAGCATTATGTGACACGTGTGTGTGTGTTTTTAGATGAGGCGGACGAGCTGGAAGACGTGATCAGGGCGACGACAGAGAGCATTCAGTACGACCATCCCAACCACACTGTCACCGTGACGACCATCAGCGACCTCGACCTATCAGTAGACAGATTGCTAGAGCCACAGCAGGTGAGCGGCACTAACCTGTTCCACATGGGTGAGTGAACGAGGTTCGGCTGGTTAACGGTGTGTCTGTGTGTGTCGTTTCTACAGAGAGATGAACAGAATGAAGAGGAGAAAACAAAAGCCCTTCCCAAGATGGCTGGAAACCCGCTCCTGTCCAAAAAGTATGGATTATTCATTCATCTGTGTTCATAGTCCAGTCAGTCTGATTTATATAGAGCTCGAATGATTCGACAGTGTTTGTTCTTCAGTTGAGAGTCAGTGATTCAGATTCATCTTGTATTTCTGCAGGATCCAGAGCCTCACTTCATCACTCAACAGCCTCTCTAAACAGAAGAGGAGGGGCAAACGGAGGTCCAAAAAGGAAATGAGGCGGAGAAACCATCAGAGCGAAAAGAAGTCCTCATCCACCCAAGACAACAAGATCCGCCCGGGCAGAAGCACAAAGGCGCAGAGACGCAAACGTACGGGTCAGAACGAGCGGCATCAGGACTGATGAACGTTACGCTCGAGATGACACGTGTCTGTCAGACTCACAGAGCGACTCATGCGGCGAACTCATGAACTCCTGCCGTTCAGCGTCTGTGTTTGTATTTTTACATGTTTGATACTTTAAAAGGACATTAAAAAGGAAAGCTTACATGTTACAGTGTCATACTTTCATTCCCTCATTAGGCCTGTTCACAACAATAACTGTATAACAGTCAGTAACTATAACGATAACTATATAATGACGATAACTACACTGAACAAAATTATAAATGCAACACATTTGTTTTTGCCCCCAGTTTTCATGAGCTGAACTCAAAGATCTAAGACTTTTTCTATGTACACAAAAGGCCTATTTCTCTCAAATATTGTTCACAAATCTGTCTAAATCTGTGTTAGTGAGCACTTCTCCTTTGCCGAGATAATCCATCCACCTCACAGGTGTGGCATATCAAGATGCTGATCAGACAGCATGATTATTGCACAGGTGTGCCTTAGGCTGGCCACAATAAAATGGTCAGTTTTATCACACAGCACAATGCCGCAGATGTCACAAGTTTTGAGGGAGCGTGGAAATGGCATGCTGACTGCATGAATGTCCACCAGAGCTGTTGCCGTGAATTGAATGTTCATTTCTCTACCATAAGCCGTCTCCAAAGGCTAAAAAAATTTAGCAGTACATCCAACCTGCCTCACAACTGCAGACCATGTGTAACCACAGTAGACCAGGACCTTCACATCCAGCATCTTCACCTCCAAGATCGTCTGAGACCAGCCACCGGGACAGCTGCTGCAACAATCGGTTTGCAGAACCAAAGAATTTCTGCACAAACTGTCAGAAACTGTCTCAGGGATGCTCATCTGAATGCTCGTCGTCCTCATCGGGGTCTCGACCTGACTGCAGTTTGTCGTCGTAACCGACTTAAATGGGCAAATGCTCACATTCCATGGAGAGGTCTTTTCTTCACGGATGAACCCCGGTTTTCACTGTACAGGGCAGATGGCAGACAGCGCGTATGACGTTGTGTGGGTGAGCGGTTTGCTGATGTCAGTGTTGTGGATTGAGTGGCCCATGGTGGCAGTGGGGTTATGGTATGGGCAGGCGTATGTTATGGACAACGAACACAGGTACATTTTATTGATGGCATTTTGAATGCACAGAGATACCGTGACGAGATCCTGAGGCCCATGTTAGTAAGTTTTGCTTCTTCTCTCTTTTCCTGTCTTTACTTTCGCTTTTGTATTTATGTATATCCTCTGTGTATATTTAGATGTGTAACCTCTGTATTAGTAGTTTCATATATTAAATACATTATATTCATGCTTGATTGTTCTGCTGCTCATTCAGAAAAACCCTATGTTTTTCGATCCGGCAACACCGCTTTACGCTTTGATACTATAATAGGAAGTTATTCCCGTGGCCAGAGAATAACATTCTTTTTATAATAGTCTGTGAGAGAACTAACCGTTTGCTGGACAAACTAGGATAGTTTTTCTAAACAACTATTAAACTAGAACTAATCACATATGTAATTGATTATAATTTGTTGTAATTAATTCACAATATATGTGCATAATTCCCTCTTGGGTCGATATATGTATCATAATTAATCATAAGGCTTTATGATGTATTATATTCATATATTTCACCCATGAATTGATTAAATACTTGTAATACTTAAAGATCGTTACAGAACTCTAGCTGCTGCATTTTGTACGAGCTGGAGTTTATTTATCAAGCGGGAGGAACAACCACCCAGTAGAGCGTTACAGTAATCTAGCCTTGAGGTCATGAACGCATGAACTAACTGTTCTGCATTCTTCATTGAGAACATAAGTCGTAGTTTAGATATATTTTTAAGATGGAAGAATGCAGTTTTACAGATGCTAGTAACATGGCCTTCAAATGAAAGATTGGTATCAAAGAGCACACCCAGGTTCCTAGCTGACGACGAAGACTTAACAGAGCAGCCATCAAGTGTTTTCTAGATTATTACGTGAAGAAGTTTTCGGTCCAAAAATTAGAATCTCTGTTTTTCCTGAATTTAGTAGTAGGAAATTACTGGTCATCCAGTTTTTTTTATATCAGCTATACATTCTGTTAATTTAGCGAATTGGTAAGTTTCGTCAGGGCGTGAGGAAATATAGAGCTGAGTATCATCAGCGTAACAATGAAAACTAACGCCATGCTTCCTAATGATATCTCCCAAGGGTAGCATGTACAGAGTGAAAAGCAACGGTCCTAGTACTGAGCCTTGCGGTACTCCATATTTAACTTGTGATCGTTATGACATCTCTTCATTTACTACTACAAACTGATAACGGTCAGATAAGTATGATTGGAGCCATGACAATGCAATTCCACTAATGCCAACATAGTTTTCGAGTCTATTTAAGAGAATATTGTGATCGATAGTGTCAAAAGCAGCACTAAGATCCAGTAACACTAATAGAGAGATACAACCACGATCTGATGATAAGAGCAAATCATTAGTAACTCTAATGATAGCAGTCTCAGTACTATGGTACGGTCTAAATCCTGACTGGAAATCCTCACAGATTCCATTTCTTTCTAAAAAAGGAACATAGTTGTGATGAAACTGCTATTTCTGGCATTTTTGACAAAATTGACTAATTCTCTAGGATCAAGTTGTTGTTTTTTAATGAAAGGTTTAATAATAGCCAGCTTTAAAGTTTTTGGTACATAACTGTCACGGAGGCACAGCCAACGGCCAACAACACCCATGCATCGTCACAAGATCTCCACGCTCCACCCACTCATTCACTCTCCCCTGAGTATTGATCATGAGCACCAGTTTTTAAGGCCTTTCTGTACTCAATCATTCTCTCTTTCCACAAAATGCAAAATACTTCTAGTTTTGTTTTCTTCCAGCTGCACTCCATTTTTCTGGCTGCAGTTTTTAGGGCCCGAGTGTGCTCATTGTACCATGGCGTTGAATTAATTTCCTTAAACTTTTTTTAAATACAAAGGAGCAACTGAGTCTAATGTGCTGGAAAAGACAGAGGCAATAGTTTCTGTTGCAACATCGAGGTCTTCTAAGCTGTCTGGTATGCTAAGGTGATGAAACTGATCAGGAAGAGTATTTATAAAGCGATGTTTAGTGGTAGAAGTGATGGTTCTACCATATTTATGGCAGGGAGCCTCTGACTAAATGTAGTATACATGAGACTAGATAATGATCTGAGATGTCGTCACTCTGCTGCAGAATTTCAACGGCATCAATATCGATTCCATGTGACAATATTAGATCTAAAGTATGATTACGACAGTGAGTGGGTCCTGACACGTGTTGTCTAACACCAATAGAGTTTAGAATGTCTGTAAATGCCAATCCCAATGAGTCTTTTTTATTATCTACATGGATATTAAAATCACCAACAACAAGGACTTTATCTGCAGCTAGTACTAATTCTGATAGAAAATCGGCAATCTCTTTGATAAAGTCTGTATGGTGTCCTAGTTGCCTGTATACAGTAGCCAGCACAAATGTCAACTTACATAATGTTACGTAAAGTACCATCACTTCGAACAAATTATATTTGAAGGACTTTTGAGTAATACTGAAGATATTACTATAAATTACAGCAACACCTCCCCCTTTGCCCCCTTTGATAATCATAACCTTGAGGACTAGACTCTAGATTATTGTCTGACAATAAGTGCTTTTGAAGAAAGTGATCTAATATTTAACAACCCAAGCTTTATCATTATTATCTCTGTTTTTTATTTGTTGAACATCAATTAAATTTTTACCATTAAGTGGGTTTGGAAGTTTTTTGTTTTTACTAATTCGGGGTACAGACACAGTCTCTATTGTCTATGAAACCTATATTATTCTGCGGACACCACTTAGACAGAATAATAATCTGCTAATAATCCAGATTACATGTAACCAGTTACTACCCAGCTCTGTCACCGTGTTTGCATCCAACACTCTATTCAGGAAATTTGAGTATCACTCAGAGGTGTAGTAAAGACCAAGACCGAGACCATTCAAAATTCACTGCTCTGTGTCTATAGCAGCCCAATCTAGAGAGTAAAATGTAACCCTGAGTCAGTGTCACTATATATAAACTCTAGCAGGATTTAAACACTCGTTGGTCAGATAAGAGGAAGTTCACAACCACAGGAGGAGCTGATGATGATTAAAGGAAGAGAAAGACTGACAGAAAGAAAAAATGGCTGATCAGTGTGATCTGTGTCTGCTGGGACTGATCATTCTCTCTTCACTTCTCACAGGTAAAGAAATCTGGATTTTCTCTGAAGACATTTAGTGGAATTAGTCTGGAAAGAGTTGATTTGAACATGCTCAGTTTATTCTTGCACACATTCACGTTGTGATCTCAGAGTGGGAGGGGAGGGGAGGCAAGGCAGGGCAGAGTCTCGGTGGATGACATCAATAGACTTGCACCTTCTTAAGTTACTCATTCACATGAGATTGCTGTGCTGCGTGGTCAAGAAAACATATCATTTGCATATCATTTTAAGCATTGGGGTGATTTTAAGTGATTTTAAGCCTTTAAATTGCAGTCAGCAGCAAAAGAGAACTAATTTCTCCATATGTGTGAGAGACTGTTTCGGAGAGACGCAGACACATCCGCTGCTCACAGAGTGCCTGAGTTTAGAACAGAGTTATATTTGGCACTTCATTGGCCTTGAACGATTAAATTATATGCACACTTGTATGTGTCAAAATGCCCATCTATGCAAGTATCCTCGTAAACAGTCATAGAGGGCGAATTCCAAATGGAAGGGAGCATCCCTATGGCATCCCTACTCCCTTTGAAGGGCAGAGCTCTTGAAGGAGACTTTGGAGGGAGCAGGGTCTGCCATTATGTAGCCATTTAGAATTCACTTGGCGAAGGGAGCAATGTAATTTCTTCATAATCTTCACCTGGGATGTTCCCATGACAACGCAGCATGGTGTCCATCAGCTGATTAGCTTTTCTTTTCCAACAGCTCTCAATCAAAGGGAATGGAAAACAAACACAGCTCCAAAGTGTCAAAAGAAAAAATAAATGGTTTTTACCAACAAAATCGGACAAGCCCCCATTATGTCACAACCCTGGCTCTAGGGAAGCAACATAAAGGACACAGAGACCGAAATCTGCCAATTAAAAATAAAGTTTATTAAATTATAAAAGAAAAAGGGCACTGTTGAATAGGCAACACTGCTACTGCAGTGTTGACTGCAAAACCAGAGATAGTGAAAGTGTGAGCTGGTGTCCAGGGCTGCGTTCCACCCCAGTTTTAGACACACACTCGCAAACTTCCCTAAACACTTCCCCTCGGGGGAATCCCTGCCGCCATTTTTAAATGTGTTCCACTTCGTGAAGTGGACGAGGGAAGTTTATATGGACAGACCCTCGCTCCCTCGATTTTAACTGAGGGATGTCATATGTACACTTCAGGCAGCTCCATAACCCACAATGCAACACGCTGTAAATGTTTCTCTTTGTGAGGTTTGGTTAGTGGTGTCTAAAATGCATCTTTATGCACAAATGCCAGCCTGCATGGAGAGCTTCTTGAGACTCCAGAGACACCAGCAGCTTCAAATACCTGTTTGCTGCTCAACACTGGCTTTTTTATAGCTGCCCTTTTAATACAATAAATGTTTTTGACAGGAACTTTCATTAATAAGCCTTTAAGAGTTCTGCTGTGCTCTAAATCACTCACAAATCTTATGATAATTCGATAATCTCCATTCAGTTTCACACAATATTAGTTGTTTTCATGCCTTTTGCACAACATTGCACCATTTCATGCTTTTCATCTTCAGAAAGATCTTTCTTCCTCCCCATATTGCATGAGAACTGTGACTTGCTTAATAATGTGGAACAACCTCTAAGTAGGGTTTCCATAGACCTGGCAAATGATTTTGTCTGAGATTGATACCAGTTATCTAGAAAGACATGGATAAATAAACAAACAAACAAACATTTTCTTAGAAAAACTAAAATCTGAATGTTTATTGTACTGAAATCTTACTGATATGCCAATTGCATAATAATTTGGAACGCAGTGTATATACATATAGAATGCTGTATTAAACAATTTAAAAGGGGAAAAAATAAATAATAAATCAGCTCCATTGCAGATTCCAAGTGATCAAGTGCTTAGGACGTTCCAGTTCAGCCCATTGCATAGGTTCCACCAGTATTGCATAGGTTCCGCCAGTAGTGGGCACTCTTTGACGTACATCCGAGTCAACGAGACTGAGGGAAGTTAGCGAGGGAAGAGCATTTAAAAAACGAACTAGAACGCAGCCCTGGATTTAAAATGGCTCCCTTCTGGTGTCATCAATTAACCAGCTGGTCACAAGTGAGTTACCAGGTAACTGTAACGAATCACAGGTTAGGACTGGTAATACAGGGCACTAGAGGAAAACAAACAGGACATAACAATTGATTACAACTTTGGACGGAACCATCAAGGATTTCTCTTCAGCCTGCATATCCGGATGCTCCTCAACAGCCAAAGGAATTTTGCAGGTATCATACATTTGAACAATACACAGCGATTTAGTATTAATTTGTGACCCCCCTTTGTTAGCAAAGGTGCTTTATTATTGAGAAAACTGATGGTCCTTCCAGCTTGATTAATTGACTTTTCTCATCGCTCCATTCCCTTGTTATGATACGGTTCCAATTAATTTCAACTCTCTCATTTCCTATGTATGCGTGAATTGTATGTGTGTGTTTGTTAGTTTAGTTAAGTGTTCATGATTTAGGTAATAAAACTTGTGCACAATACATATTTGGTTCTGACTCCCTGTCTGCAATAAATTGTCTTTTATATGATCTAGATCTTATTACCAGCTCTAAGCACTGTAAATGCTAAGAAATAATTATTTTTCTATGGCCGTGAAAAATACTTCTCTTGTAATTAATTAATAATCAATACTGAGTGTTCACAGGATGAACTGATTGATTAATTGTAATGTTAACATAGCTACATCATGTTAATCTGAGTAACTATTTCAAATATTCATAATTAATCATAATGAATAATCATAATGAGTTATGAATAATTGTTAATATTTCCGCTTTGAGCTGATTCGCAACAATGGGATTGAACCATCGAGGGCCTTTAAAATGAAGATACCAAAAGGAAAGTTTAAGAACCAGAATCTAAAAGAATATTAAAATATCTTTAATACTTTGCAAGATACAGGCATGCAAACTTGAGGCAAAAAACACAAGTGCTTTTTGCAATATATTGAACTGTCATCGTTGGCATATGATGAAACAAAAATTGTTAAAGTCAGCAGATTTTACTAATATACGTACCAATCTCTGTGTAAAATAGCCTAAAATAAAAGTCATTTTTACACCCCTCTAATTTGGCTCCAAATCTCAGGTGAAAATATATAAATGTAAATATACATCTGTGACACTTAATATTTTGGCTTTCATCACTATTTGTTTGTCTTTCTACAGATAAAAAATATTAACAAAATCAAAAATTTGAGCCGGGGACCTCTGGTTGATAACACTTTTTTTTATTCCAAACACAGCTTGTATAACACTATTAACACTACAATTTTTCCAACGAATGCAGCTTTACTATCATATGTTGTAAATTAGCTCAAACGAAATATGAGTAATTAATTATAACTAGTTATAATTATAAATATTTGAATCAGTTAATAGAATTAACTTAATTTAGTAAAAATAAAAATGTAGTTTGTCCAGTAGACACTTGGTTAATTGTTTATTAATTCTAAGAAATGTTAATTTCCAGGTTATGGGAAATAACATTCTTATTGTACAGCACTACTCAGAACACGTAGTCAAAATCTGCATGATTAGGGACTCCAGTATGAGAGCATGAAACAGTATGAGAGCATGAGCAAGTGTCAGATTGTTTGGAAGCCTCAGCACATTACAACACATTTGCTTCAACTGCTTCAGTGTTTCACGAAGCCTTGATCTGCTCATAACTAGAGTAGATAGGTAGCGCCAGTTCAACCATGCCTGCGGGTTCCCTCTACCAAACGACCTGATTTGCTTGTATGTGATGAAGGGCATCATTCGACAGAACTTACCAAATTACTTTATCAACAAGGAACATGACCAAACAAAGCTTCATTTGACCAAAAGAGCCATTTCCTGACCCCAAGACCCCCAGCCTTAACAGAAGTGATGACGCGATTTCTTTTAACAAAGAACTCTGTCTTGAGTACCTCTCAGCTCATCAGCAATAAACTAATCAAAACCTATCATGTGGGGTCTGACCACATTAAATCTATCGATTCTCTCACAAAAGCTTCTGTATTATCAATGGACCAGGAAAAGACCAATCAACGGATTTAAGACCAAAACCCTTTTGTATCAAACAAATGGAACAGGAAACACCAATAAACGGACCTGAAAAGATCAACGGATCCACACAGACATCCCCTGATTAGGAATCCCTTTTGACCCGGTCACTTGTTTCAATGACTCTATTCTTATAGACTCAATTTCAAATGGACAATCATTGAGAGTTCATTTTAATCTATATTCAGAATAATACATGCCATGATATAATTACTAATATGTCAATTCAACGTCTTATATGCGTTTTCCTCAAATGCATCATTGTAATCATTGTTTTATTAGGTCAGGTTAGTAATATGAGTGTAAGAGGTGTAATGTTTGAGTTCGAATTATAGGATTTATTATTAGGGGCCCCTATTGTAATTGTACGTTTATGTATTTAGTCTATGGCAGCCCTATCAACGGAACATGAGAAAATGATGAAATTTGGCACAGTTGTAGAGATGCTCATGAATAGTGATTGGACCAAATTTGGAGTCTCTAGAACCAACTCTATAGCGCCACCACCAGTTCAAAATTTCAACATTCTAACGGTTTTAACATTTGAACTGTTTGTCATAGAAAAATTAAATTTAGTTCATCTGATTCGTCTCTTCATGCTGATGCTATTCAACTTCTTACATTAAGTCTCCACCCATTACAGTAGCGGCCATTTTGAAAAGTACAGTATTTGTTTTTTTCGCTTCTCCTCCTTCAAAATTTGTCCAATTTTGTCCAATCTTTGATCAGATTATCTTTGGACTGAGCCGCACAGAAATGACTGAACAGATTTTTTTTATTCATCTTTGTTCAAAGGTTATGATGTCACGAAGTTAACGAGGTCGACCCAAAATTAGTATAGAGGCTGTATCTCGGCCAAACTTTGAGCAATCGAAACAAAAATTGGTACCCTTCATCAGAACCATGGTCTGAGGGTCTATGCCAAACTTGGGAACAGCGCCACCTACAGGTCATGAGATATGAAAAATGGCTATTTTGGCCAATAACTTTTGAACAGTTTGTCAGAACTTGGTGTCTATGGATTCCTTGGATCATGCCGAATCCGACGATACCGATTCTGTCAATATTGGATGAATCACGTGTCCGCCATTTTGAATTTTGTCATAAATTGCGATATCTTTTAAACAATTTGACATATCTTCACAAAAATTGGTATGTATGACCTTTAGAAGGTCGTGAAGGTACCTGAGAAGTTTCAGCACAGCGGTTTCCCTGGTTTATGCCGATTCCGACAATGTGTCATTTGTCATTTTCCTTAAATGTACCTGTCTGCCATATTGAATTAAATCAAAAACAGTTTTTTCGCTACTCCTCCCACAAATTTTGGTCAATTTTGTCCAAAATCAGCTCAGATGATCTTTGGACGAGCCGCACAGAAATGACTGAACGGATTTTTGATATTCGCTACCATTCCCGAGATATTCATCTCTGAATGTGACCTTGCTTGTGTTTGTTGTCTTATACTAGTTAGCTTAGCACAGTAATTGCTTAGCATGCTAAACTATTGCTATTCTTTCTAATGTGGTCTTCAGTCAACAGGTTAACCAAAACTTAGTTGGCATTAAATAACTTTGCATACTAATATGGTTAACATGCTATGAAGCTTTTTTTTTTTGTGAACTCTTTCTCACACTGAAACCTCTGCTTAGCATACTGATGAACTTGCATGGCTGATTAGCTCAATGTGTTACGCCACGGATCCCGAATGCTCTGCATCGTGGGTTCGAAACTCAGTGTGACACATGCCCAGACCACATGAGGTACTGTGGCAGGAAAAGATGCAGAACTTGTGTCTGTTCTAGGCATTCTGCCTAAAACTGGTCTAATCTGAAGCTATCACATGCAATTCCTTTATGTCCAAATTCGTAGTTATTCTTCTTCCCCCTGTATGGTAATCAATGAACCATAAGAAGGAAAATTATCAAATTTGGCTAACTTTGGAGTATCTAGGACTAAGTCTATAGCGCCACCACCAGTTCAAATATTCACTTTTGTAAAGGTTATAACTTTTGAACCCTTTGTTCCAGAAAAATGAATGTCAATACAACTGATTCCTCTCTTCATACTGATCACATTCAATATCTTACATTAAGACTCCACCCAGTACAGTAGTGGCCATTTTGAAAAGTACAGTATTCCATTTTTTCACTACTCCTCCTACAATTTTTGTCCAATTTTGTCCAAAATCAGCTCAGGTGATCTTTGGACCGAGCCGCACAGAAATGACTGAACGGATTTTTGATATTCACTACCATTCCCAAGATATTCATCTCTGAATGTGACCTTGCTTGTGTTTGTTGTCTTATGCTAGTTAGCTTAGCATGCTAATTGCTTAGCATGCTAACCAGTTGTCATTCTCTTTAATGTGGCTCTTCAGCTATCAAGTTAACCATGAGCTTCATTAGCATTAAGTTAGCTTAGCATGCTAATATGGTTAGCATGCTAAGTAATGCTTTTTTGTAAATTCTTTCTTACACTAAAAGTTCTCTTCCACAGTCTGTTGAATGTGCATCCTCAAGTAGCTCAATGTGTAAAGCCAGTTATCTGAAGAGCCCTGTATCCGAAGTTAGTGGGTTCGAATCCCAGGTGGAGCGGTTTTATGAAATAGTGTGTTTTGATTCCTTTACTGCCTCTTGGATTAGAAATAAATGCTTTTTGTTTCATGCTGTGTTCATTTTCATCTAAGCTTATGTACATTCTGAGTTCATTTTCGCCCGTAATTCTGAACCAGCTGTTTCATGTTTGTTCATTTTCTGCTGTTTTTCCTCTTCCTGCTCTGTATTGCGCTACAGCATGATGAGCTGCAGAATGATCTAAAGTAGTTATTAAATATAACATTCAGTGCAGTTTTATAAAAATTCTTCATTTTGAGTTCATTTTCACATGAACTAATGAACTTCGGCAGGTGTGCCAACATTCACCTGCACAGTGGTGCAATGAGATGAGAAATGGACACTGGACTCGGAGGTCGTGGGTTCGAATCCCGTGTGGGGTTCCTTTATACAATTGTGTGTAATGAGTCATTTTGATACCTTTTTTATCAAAATAAGCATTGTACTAATCTTTATTCCTCTTGAATGAGATACAAGTGTTTTTAGTTCATTCCCTGTTCGTTCTCTGAACTTCTATTGATTTTCATTTCATTTCCACCTGTCCTTCTGAACCAGCTGTTTTGCATGTACATTCAATTTCTGCTGTTTTTGCTCTTCCTGCTCCGTATGGCGCTACTGCCCCTTCTGGGGCTTGGCCCCGAATTGCTGCTTGCAGCTATATTTCTTTTTAATTCTGTGTCCATGAAACATTGAAATTCGGTATCAGTGAGATATTAGGAAACTTTATAATGTTGCTAATAAAACAGGAGAATGTTCCACGGACATCTCATGATGCAATCAATGGACAATGGACAGGGCGTGTCTATAAGCTCCGTAGCAATGTCTCATTGAAGGACCACATCTGAGGATGGAGCCAACTCTCCAAGGGCTGAAAAGTTGCTTGGGTCATGCTGAAAAAGGGGTGAAGTTGCTTGGGTGAAGTTGGGAGAAAAGAGAAGAACTGATCCTTTTACCGGGGCTGATTTTCCATCTAACAGCCACTGACTTCATCCACGGGCCGCAGCTGACTACCCAACAGCCGTCACATCCAGAACTCTGAAACACTCCTTTGAACTATTCGACCAAATACCCCTTTTCCACCAAGGCAGTTTGAGTGCTGGTTCGGAGCCAGAGCCTAGTTTCAAATCAGTTCTTTGTCTTTCGACACACAAAGAACCAGCTCTGAACCAGGAAAAGTGGTTCGTAAGTAGCACCAAAACATTGTTGGGCTAGAAGTAAGAACCGCTTGCGTCAGGAGCTGGGGGCGGGGTTACCGTGACCAACAACGACTCCTTGTGCTTTTGGATCATTCTCGTGGAGCTTTGATGTCATGCGCCGATCGCTATGTGAGAAGCCGATGCATCTCAAACAAGCTTGGTGTATTTGTGTTTGGCGCTGCAGCGCTAGCTTTGCTGTGAAATATGAGACATATACGTGACGTAAGACCTGGCTCTGTGCTGCTCTCTAGCCTGTGGAAAGGCAAACCGGTTCTTAGAAGGCTCATCAGGTGAACCAACTCCGAACTGGCACTAGCACTAGCTCTGAACTAGCACCCGGTTCGTGCTGGTGGAAAGGGGGTAATAGTCTCCAAAGAAGAGAGCTGCTCAGAACAGCGTGTTTCACCAGCCGGTAACAACTTAAAAGCTTCCACGCTACCCCACGCCGGGCTTCCCTGAGAAGACGTCACCAATCCAGGCCGGGATTCCGCTCAACAAGAGTCACTGAACAACCCGATTACCTCAGCTGTCAGAGCAAACGCAAGTACAAGCAAAACTTCTCTGTCTCTTGCTGGAAACTGGTGAAACTCCTTTAAACCTAAAGAATCAAGCCAAAGCTCTGCTTTTGTGAATTTCTCAGGTTACGATTTCAGTTAGTACTGAACTTGAGACTTTCTTCATAACTCATATCAACTCCACGAATGTGTGTGTGTGTGTGTGTATGTATGTGTGTGTGTGTGTTTAGCCTTAGTTTCTTGTAATCATTAGAAGTAGTCAATAAAGCCTTGTTTTGATTTTCACATATACAAGTTTCTTGTGCTGTTTCAAATTACTGCCTTAAACTTAAAGATCTGGCTACCTTTGCTTATAATAATCATAATAAAATATTGTTACTGTTGGCCACAGGATAATATTTTATCCAGAATTGATAAGATACTTTAACTTCAATTTTTCAATGGACGAATAATTGATGAAGTGTTAAATATTAATTCTGAATCATTTACAGTGGAGTTTGAATCAGTTACTGTTGATTCAATTCGTATTCCCTGTAACTTAATTACTCTTCTTTATAATTAATTGAGCTAATAAATAGGTGAAACCCTACAGTGACCAGGCTTATATCTAGTAGCTATTGTGCACTAGTGCCCTCAAGCGGTTCCTAGTAGAATTACCCTTGAACCAGATACCTCTTTTTATGCGATAGACAGTAAAAAAAAATAAAAAAAAATAAAAAATACAATACAAAACCTGGTGTCACGAATCCTGTCAGTTCCGGACTACATTTCCCATCATCCCCCCTGTCAATCACATGCACTCACTCCACCTATCACCTGTTGCCACATCCACCCTAGCACACCACACTGATCACCACACCCAGCTGCAGCTCATTATCAGGACTATAAAGGACTCACACTCACACCACCAGTTTGCGAAGTCTTGATTACCTTGTGTGTCATTTCCGAGCGTTTATATCCTGTCTGTCTGTTGTTACTGTTCCTGTCTGTTACCCGTTCTTGACCCGTTGCTGCCTGTCCTGACCCTTGCCTGTTATACTGTTCTGTGAATGATATCCGCCTGTCCTGACCATTGCCTGTTTCCTGATTACGATTCTGCCTGTCCCTTGCTGTTCTCGTCTGATCCTGATTGACCCTGCCTGTATGACTACGACATTCTTAATAAAGCTTGCAAATGGATCTCTGCCTCAGTCCCGCTTTGTTACACCTGGTAACGTTTAGACCCTTACAATGCATACAGTTTCTCAAGGGAAAGAGAGTTAAAGCAGAGTACAGTAAAGCAAGAAGTCACAGCATTGTTTGAAATAGATCAACCATCAGTTTAGTTCACACCCTTCTTTAAAAGGGGTAAGGATACTCAATGTATCCTTATATGATAAGGAGACTATGTTTGATACTTGCATATTTCACCCATTTGAATTATACTGTCCTTATGCAATTTGTGGAGGCTCATGTTGATCTTTGCTCATGTTGTCTAATGAGAGAGAACCAGTTGGATCCAGAGGATCTTTGGTGAATGAAAAGTCTAGGCCAGATCCTGGCACAAGCTTGGAGTTCCTTAGAAGCTATAAGCATCATCTTCACATCATCATTTTTTTAGTAAAATTAACCCATGATCTTGTGATCAGTGATTTTAAAGTGTGAAGATGCCACACCCTCTTGAAGTGACTGAGCCAATAAGGAGTTGTTCCTTTGAAGGGAACTTTTTTTATGAGTCTTTGTTCTCTAGTAAGATATTAGCATAAGACATTGGATTGGATAAATGAGAGAAGAACCTTCTAGATTTTTATAATACTATTGTGTCACAGAGTTAGTAACATGTAACATAAATTACCAAATAGGAAATGAAAGTTGGAGTCCATCAATATCAAACATGCTACCCATATGATTTTAGTTAACCATAGTATGCAACTCTGAAACAATAATACCAAAAGAGTTCAAAAGAGAGAATTAATACATATGCCAAATCCTATAAAAGGAAAATCATGAGATAAATTGGATATATGTTTATACATTCCTCACATGGTTAGTGTGACAAGTAGGGAATGAGGGAATCGCGCGAGGCCAGTGGCACGAGTGATAATAAGCGTCAGCTGTGTGTTGCACCGGTCTCGTATCTCATGGAGGAGCTCCAGAAGCATAAAAGGATGAGCGTCGACAGTGAAGGATGAGAGAGGACCAGGCCTGGATTTAATGTTATGTTTTATAATGTAACGCAGTTCGTATATGCAGGAAAAACAAGGCGGGAACCGGCGAATGTTAAACAGACTTTAATAACAATATAAAATAAACCAACAACAAAAGAAAGTAAAATGCTGGCAGTCCCTCATGGCTGACTTCCGGCCACACAAACATAATAAAACATAACACAAAATCTAGGCCTGGTCCTCTCTTGTCCTTCGCTGATGTTGTTCCTCCCTTTATGCTTCCAGAGCTCCTCAGGAAGACACAGACCTTTGTTGAGAGAGTGTTTCTGTTTTCATTTATATCATAATGATCACTCAAATATACTGTTTCAGGTACCAGTGGAGTGGTTGAGAATGTGTTCATCCGTTCTGGTGAAAATGTCCGTCTGCCCTGTAACAATGCTCTTTCTGACTGCAAATCAACTACATGGATCTATAACAGTTTCAGACGTTCAGGGACAGTTGAACTGATTACTGGAGGGATAAAGAAGAATAAAGACACAGAGAGACATGAGAGACTGAGTCTGGGGTCTGACTGCTCTCTGAACATCAAGAACGTCACAGAAGAAGATTCTGGATTATACAGCAGCTTACAATTTGTGAATGGAGAACAACATGGACCTGATGCACATGTTCATCTGCATGTTCTTCATGGTAAGTTTATGATTATGTGATCAATTTAAAAAGGACAGATTGTCCCTTTAAACTCATGGTTGCTGAAAACACTCAGGTCTGTTGTGTTATATGTGTCTTGTGTTCAGTTTCAGTGTCTCCATCATCATCATCATCATCCTCACAGACTGAGATCAGTCCAGGTCGCTCTGTGACTCTCTTCTGTCAGTTGGATTCTGGATTCTCCTGTGATTATTTGGTCCATTCTGATGGACTTCATCTGTTGTGGGTGAATCAGGCTGGTGTTGATCTGAAGACAGACTCCAGATATCAGATATTATTCTCATCAGATCACTGTATCATCACTCTGACTACAACACTCCTGAATGAAGATGACAACAGAGAGTGGAGATGTCAGCTTACTCTCAGAAATCAACTCCAGACCTCAGTCAGATACACTGTCAAGTATTCAGGTGAGAAACAACTATTACTACTGTAAAATATGATGTTAATGTCCTACAGATGAACATCTGAACATTCATCTTCTGATTCCAGTCAGCAGCTCAAACTCTGAGAAGAAATCAAGCCAAACTACAGCAGCAGCTCCTACACAAGGTTCATGATCACATGATCACTGTCACACATCATCAGTCTCTCACTTCACTTATACGTGTCATGATGTGTTGAAGTGAACTAACAGACGTGATCCACAGGTCCAGCTGACACAGCATCAGAAACTGAAGTCAGTGTGACTGCTGGATCATTATTCAGAGGTACGACACGTTCATTTCTACTGACAGCTTTACACCATCAAACTATCAGTCAGTCTGTAAATGCTTCATCAAGAACTGTTCATAGTTGAATCCCCGTGACTTCAGTCATGTCCAGTTTCTCTTCTTCTTCTTCTTCTTCCACACATGTTTCCTGCAGTGATTGTGATGATTGTTGAGATGGCATTGTTTGCTGCTCCTACTGTGATTCTTCTTCAGATCATCTGTGCAAGAAGAGCTGGTGAGTTTGAGCTTCACACAATCTGATGATTCACACTCATCTGATCTGGATCAATCATGGTAAAAACACATACGAGAGGTCAGTCAATGCTTTTATTTTGCAGGGAGGAAGGACTCGCAGCACCCAGAGGAAATAGAGATGCCTACAATATTACAATAAAATACTGCTGAGTTTGGAGACCATCTGAAACAAGATTTAAAACAGCAGAAACTCACAGAGGATTGTTCAATGTTTGATTTTCTTATTCTCAGAAAACTCCCTGAAGAAATAGTGACACCATCAAGTTTAGATTTGTTTTTGTTGATGCATTTCTTTAAAAGCAGACATTTATTTCAAATTTAATTCAGATGAATGTTAGAAACTGTAAACGTTTTGTTTACTTTAATTCAAACTGGGTTAAAATTCAGTGCATTAAACAGGCTGAACTAATGCTACCGTTAACTGAAAAGATAGAGTTGAATGTCATGCAGCACTACAGAGGAAGTGACATCAGAATGATTCATAGTCCACACCATCATAAGTCTAAACTGGTTCAGAGATGATCACTGCTCTATGTGGTTAAACTAACTCACACTCAACAGTATCATGTTTCTAAACCTCAACTGTGAGTTCACAGCTCTGAAAACACCAGAACTGCTATAATTAATTCACTATTTTAGTTACGGAAGTGTAAAATGGTGATCAACCATCTTAATATTGTAAGAAAGTCTTCACTCTGGAATAGATGAAAATGTCACTGTGTCAACTTCATACAGACTCTGAGTTTGACTTAATAATTATTGAATAATCTGTATGATAATGATTCCATAATCACCATTATCATAATTGCAGAGATACAACAAACAAATGACCTTTATCTGGACACTCATTATTTTATGTTTAGGCAATGATTCACTTTCCTTTATTGTGTTTGCTTGCTGTATAGTTTTTGTGTCAATGCATCTTTGAAAATAGCAATCTTAAGTCCAATGTGTGTCAAATTGTTATTCAAAAATCTGATGGTTGTTTTTTTTTTTCTTTTTTTTTTTTTGCTCAAAGCATTTTTCAGCAATTTCTACCTGATAGAATATATTAGAGTTTAGAGGTTTGACATAACTAGTAAAAATGATCTTCATTAAAGAAATTTCCATGGTTTTTTATATTTTATTAATTTCCATGACTTGTCCAGCTCTAGAAATCACACTTTTAAAATTCCATAATTTCACAAGTTCACATTCATTCATTCATTCATTTTCTGCTGCTTATCCGGGGCCGGGTCGCGGGGGCAGCAGTCTAAGCAGAGACGCCCAGACTTCCCCTCTCCCCACACACTTCCTCCAGCTCTTCCGGGGGAATTCTGAGACGTTTCCAGGCCAGCCGAGAGACATAGTCCCTCCAGCATGTCCTAGATCTTCCCCGGGGCCTCCTCCCGGTGGGACATGCCCGGAACACCTCCCCAGGGAGGCGTCCAGGAGGCATCCGGAACAGATGCCCGAGCCACCTCAGCTGGCTCCTCTTGATGTGGAGGAGCAGCGGCTCTACTCTGAGCTCCTCCCGAGTGACTGAGCTCCTCACCCTATCTCTAAGGGAGCACCCAGCCACCCTACGGTGGAAACTCATTTCGACCGCCTGTATCCGGGATCTCATTCTTTCGGTCATGACCCAAAGCTCATGACCATAGGTGAGAGTTGGAACGTAGATTGACCGGTAAATCGAGAGCTTCGCCTCACGGCTCAGCTCCTTCTTTACCACGACGGACCGGTACAACGACTGCATTACTGCAGAAGCTACACCGATCTGCCTGTCAATCTCCCGCTCCGTCCTTCCCTCACTCGTGAACAAGACCCCAAGATACTTAAACTCCTCCACTTGAGGCAGGACTACTCCACCAACCTGGAGGGGGCAAGCCACCCTTTTCTGGCTGAGAACAATGGCCTCGGACTTGGAGGTGCTGATTCTCATCCCAGCCGCTTCACACTCGGCTGCAAACCATCCCAGTGCGCGCTGAAGGTCCTGGTTTGATGGGGCCAATAGGAAAACATCATCTGCAAAAAGCAGCAATGAAATCCTGTGGTCCCCAAACCGGACTCCCTCCGGCCCCTGGCTGCGCCTAGAAATCCTGTCCATAAAGATAATGAACAGGACCGGTGACAAAGTGCAGCCCTGCCGGAGTCCAACACGCACCAGGAACAGGTCTGACTTACTGCCGGCAATGCGAACCAAGCTCCTACTCTGGTCATACAGGGACCGGACAGCCCTTAGCAGAGGGCCCCGGACCCCATACTCCCAGAGCACCCCCCACAGGGCGCTACGAGGGACACGGTTGAATGCCTTCTCCAAAATCACAAAGCACATGTGGACTGGATGGGCAAACTCCCATGAACCCTCTAGCACCCTGAAGAGGGTATAGAGCTGGTCCAGTGTTCCACGACCGGGACGGAAACTGCATTGTTCCTCCTGGATCCGATGTTCTCCTCTCCAGTACCCTGGCATAGACTTTTCCAGGGAAGCTGAGGAGTGTGATCCCCTGTAGTTGGAACACACCCTCTGGTCCCCCTTCTTATGAAGAGGGATTACCACCCCGGTCTGCCAGTCCAGGGGCACTGTCCCCAACCTCCACGCGACATTGCAGAGGCGTGTCAACCAAGACAGCCCTGCAACATCCAGAGACTTAAGGTACTCATGGTGGATCTCATCCACCCCCGGTGCCTTGCCACCGAGAAGCTTCTGAACTACCTCGGTGACTTCAGCTTGGGTGATGGACGAATCCACCTCTGAGCCGTCGGCCTCCGCTTCCTCAGAGGAAGACGTGTTGGTGGGGTTGAGGAGATCCTCGAAGTATTCCTTCCACCATCCGACGATATCCCCAGTTGAGGTCAACAGCTGCCCACCTCCACTGTAAACAGTGTTGGCAGGACACTGCTTCCCTCTCCTGAGGCGCCGGATGGTTTGCCAGAATCTCCTTGAGGCCGACCAATAGTCCTTCTCCATGGCCTCACCAAACTCCTCCCAGACCCAAGTTTTTGCCTCCACAATCCGGGCTGCAGTCCGCTTGGCCTGCCGGTACCCGTCAGCTGCCTCAGGAGTCCCACAAGCCAGCCAGACTCTATAGGACTCCTTCTTCAGCTTGATGGCATCCCTTACTTCCGGTGTCCACCACCGGGTTTGGGGATTGCCGCCATGACAGGCACAGCTCCGAATGGCCGCGTTGACAATGGAGGCGGAGAACATTGTCCACTCGGACTCCATGTCTCCAACCTCCCTCGGGATACGATCGAAGCTCTGCCGGAGGTGGGAGTTGAAGATCTCTCTGACAGGGGGCTCGGCCAAACGTTCCCAACAGACCCTCACAGTACGTTTGGGTCTGCCGAGTCTGTCCAGCCTCCTCTCTCGCCATCGGATCCAACTCACCACCAGGTGCTGATCAGTTGACAGCTCCACCCCTCTCTTCACCCGAGTGTCCAAGACATATGGCCGGAGGTCCAATGATACAACCACAAAGTCGATCATCGACCTCCGGCCAAGGGTGTCCTGGTGCCACATGCACTGATGGACACCCTTATGCTTGAACATGGTGTTTGTTATGGACAAATCATGACTAGCACAGAAGTCCAGTAACAGAACACCACTCAAGTTCAGATCAGGGGGGCCGTTCCTCCCAATCACGCCCCTCCAGGTGTCACTGTCATTGCCCACGTGAGCGTTGAAGTCCCCCAGTAGAACGACGGAGTCCCCAGTCGGAGCACTTTCCAGCACCCCTCCCAGAGACTCCAGTTGCGCCATACCGGGCGACGTGACAGACCTTGTTGTGGTTCTTCTCATGAGGGGTTTTTTGAACCGTTCTTAGTCTGACCTGTCACCTAGGACCTGTTTGCCTTGGGAGACCCTACCAGGGGCATATAGCCCCCGACAACATAGCTCCTAGGATCATTCGGGCACTCAAACCCCTCCACCATGTTAAGGTGATGGTTCGAGGAGGGGTGCACAAGTTCACATGTACATGAAATCAGATATAGTGTTTATTTGGTGTGTTCCAAGTTTGGAATTTGGCCTGAATCCAGAATACTCCCCCTCCTTTACTGGGATGGCTATTGTAGTGAAGCGAGTGCCAATACTCGCTTTGGGGGAGGGGAAAAGTAACGGGAGTCCGTGAGAGGAAAAAAAAATAAAAAATAAAAAAAATAAAAATAAATGATGGCTTACTCGCACAGCACTTCCGTGCAGGGTGTACTTTATTTACAGTGCCAGAAATAAAGCAGTCCACAGTGAAGTCTATGTACAGGTGCACACAAAAACCCAAAAGTACCAAAACAATAAAACAAAAAAATAAAGACGAAAACTGTATCCACAATATACAATGGTTTTGGGGTTTTGCTTGAGGTTCCACCACAACACTCTCGCCAACTTGGTTAACAAGTCATGAATGTGAGTCTAGCCTCCCCTTTTATATGACAGACTCCACCCCCTTTTGGCATAATTCATTAAAAGGGTAAGTATTATACATTGGACATTTTAAATCTTTCATAAGACTCACTAAATCAACCTTAAACAATAATTCTCACGGGCAATTCAAATAAATATATTCATTGTCCTCAATAACACAAAAACACGTAATCTTTCAACACATATTTTACACATAATCTCCCTACCCCACACAAGACAATGGTTTAGCCGGCTTCCGGTTGCGCTGCGCCGGCGCGACCATCCGTTACGTCATAAACAGGCGCCCTCCGTGTGCTCTGTTTGGCCGACACAGCGTTTACCCACCGAAAGACTAAACCCAGACAAACAAACAATTGAATGAAGACAAAACACAAGACAAAGACGATGTGTGTGTGTATAAGGATCGGGCATGAAACTGCGTTAAAGGGAAATGTGATGTGGAGGAATGTCCATGGGCCATCGGCCCGGCGTGTGCACCCGCTTTGCCGACGGCAGAAACAGCAGGTAAGGAGAGGGAAATGGAGCGTGAATGGGGTATGTATTTAGGTGCGTGTGTGTGTGTGCGTGCGTGCCCAGCGGGGAATATCTACTTTATCACATCACCTCCCCCTTCTCTCGGCCGCGTACTGTCCAGGGTACCGCGACAGGTAGTCGGCAACCACATTTTGTCGTCCTGGTCTGTGCCGCACACTGAATTTGTAGGGTTGGAGGCTTAGGTACCACCTCATTACTCTGGAGTTGTGGTCTTTCATTGTCTGAATCCACGTCAGTGCTCTGTGGTCTGTGACCAGATCAAACTCCCTCCCCAGGAGATAATATCTTAGACTTTCAAGGGACCACTTGATAGCGAGACATTCCTTCTCCACAGTCGAGTACCTGGTCTCCCTGGGCAACAGCTTCCTGCTGATGTAGACCACTGGCTTTTCTGCTCCCACCTCCCCCTGGGCCAGGACAGCCCCAACTCCTGTGGCTGAGGCATCTACCTGGACCAGGAATCTCTGAAGTCAGGGCTTTGCAGGACCGGACTGGAACACATTCTCTCTTTGAGAGTTCCAAAAGCTAGCTCACAGTCCTCGGTCCACTCAATCGGGCTCTTTGCCGTTTTTGCCAGCAGGTTAGTAAGCGGCGTAGCGATGGTGGCAAAGTCAGGAATGAATCTCCTATACCAACCCACCAGGCCTAGAAAGGATCTCATCTCCTTCTTCGTTTTAGGCCGTGGGCTTCTTTGGATGGCTTCGACTTTGTCCACTTGGGGTCTCAGTTTGCCATTGCCCAGGTGATAACCCAGGTAACTGGTCTCCTGCCTTGCCCACTCACATTTCCCGACGTTGAGGGTGAGTCCTGCCTCCTGGATTCGTCTTAGGGTATCTTTTAAATGTCTCAGATGTTCCTCCCAGGAGTTACTGAAGATCACCACATCATCCAAGTAGGCAGCTGCCCACCCCTCACATCCCTGAAGCACTTGGTCCATCAGTCGTTGAAATGTGGCAGGTGCCCCATGCAGGCCAAAGGGAAGAACTGTAAAATGGTACAGCCCAATCGGTGTCCTGAAGGCCGTGTACTGTCTGGAGTCATTGTCAAGGGGCACCTGCCAATACCCCTTGCACAGGTCCAGGGTGGTAATGAATCGGGCCTTTCCAATTCTCTCCAGCAAGTCATCTATTCGCGGCATGGGGTAAGCATCGAAACGGGACTGTGCGTTTAGCTTACGGAAGTCTATGCAGACTCGTAGGGTTCCGTCTTTCTTCGGAACAATGACTATAGGACTGCTCCACTCACTTCTGGATGGCTCAATCACTCCCATTTCCAACATTGTTTTCACTTCCTCTTTCAAGGGTCCCACCAACCTTTCGGGCACTCTGTAGGGTCGCTGTCTTGATGGTGTTGGGTCAGTGAGGTGGATTGTGTGGTGGATTAACTTGGTCCTCCCCGGCCGCTGGCAGAACAAAGTGGGGAACTGTTCCAGGAGGCTTTGCAGCTGAGCTCTGTTGGGGTCCTGCACGTGCTCCAATTTTACCTCAGCTGGTTCTCTCTGTGCCCTGGCTTCTGGCTCTGGTTCCTCATCCATCACTTCAGTCACTTCTCTCACCATCATTGCGGTCCCTTGCTTCACAGATGGCTCTTTCCATTCTTTGAGCAGGTTGATGTGATACGTCTGCTTGGCTTTCCCCTTATCGGGATGGTGTATTTCATAGGTCACCGGTCCCATCTTCCTCACCACGGTGTATGGCCCTTGCCATTTGGCCAGCAGCTTGTTGGTTGTGGTTGGTAACAGTAGTAGTACCTTCTGCCCCGGCTGTAACTGTCTCTGTCTCGCGTTCTGATCGTACCACGTTTTCTGAGCTCTTTGTGCTTCTTTCAGGTTCTCTCTTGCCTGTTCTTGATAACGCTCAAGTCGGTCCCTCATTTCCAACACATACTGAACAACACCCTTCTCCCCTTCTCTGCAAGCAGGATCTTCCCAGCTCTTCCGTATCAGCTCCAGGGGTCCTTGAACTTGCCAGCCGTATAGCAGCTCGAAAGGGGAGTAACCGGTTGAAGCTTGAGGTACCTCTCGATAAGCAAACAGTAGAAATGGAAGCCATTTATCCCAGTCACGTCCCGTGTCTGACACAAACTTCCGCAGCATATTTTTCAACGTCTGATTAAACCGCTCCACCAAGCCATCTGTCTGTGGATGATAGGCACTGGTCCTTATGGCTGTGATGCCCAACTGGCGGTGAAGCTGCCCCATTAGCCGCGATGTGAAGTTTGTCCCTTGGTCTGTCAGAATCTCCTCAGGGATTCCTACCCTGGAGAACAACTGTACAAGGGCTTGAATGATCTTTGAGGTGGTAATGGAACGGAGTGGGAAGACCTCAGGGTATCTGGTTGCGTAGTCACATATCACCAGGATGTATTGGTGTCCCGCACTGCTCCTCTCAAGTGGCCCCACAATATCCATGGCGATGCGCCTGAATGGAGTAGAGATAACAGGGAGAGGGTACAAAGGTGCTCGGCCCCGCTGTGACACAGCACTGGTCTTTTGACATGTTGCACATGTGTTACAGTATGTCTGTACGTCAGTGTAAAGTGACGGCCAATGAAAACGTGAACTGATGCGAGTATATGTTTTCTGCTGTCCCAAGTGACCAGCCCATGGAATGGTGTGTGCGAGGTGCAAGACAAGTGGTCTACAACATTTAGGAACAATTAAACGAGTAACATCATTAGTTTGCAGGTACAACACATCATTCAAAATCACATACTTTTCATCACACAGGTTTGAATTTTCCCCCCTGGCAGCTTTTTCAAACAGTGACTTAAGCGACTCATCCTTTCTTTGAAGTTCCCCAATGTTCTCTGGGATCCTCCAGTCATCAGCTTTGAGGCCCTCCACAGAGGTCTCAGGGACTGGAGAACCCAGGTACTTTTCGAGCCGACGTTGTCGACGTGTTTTTCTTGGGCCCTTGGTCCCGCCCTGCAACAGACTACTGTGCAAGTCTGGCAGTGGCTGCAAACCTGCTCTAACTTGAGCCCGGGTAAGAGCAGGACATGATTTAGAAACAATGGCAGAAGTAACAACAGTCTCAGAGTTCATGGAGGCTTGTAGCAGTTCATAAAGTATGGGTAAGTCTCTTCCTAAAATCATATCAGCAGGCAGATCATCAACTATAACA